>NW_022294765.1:0-2353 GCF_002776525.5 Piliocolobus tephrosceles | reverse complement strand
AAAATCGGGGGCGGAGCAAGATGGCCGAATAGGAACAGCTTCAGTCTCCATCTCCCAGCGCGAGCGACACAGAAGACCAGTGATTTCTGCATTTTCAAATGAGGTACTGGGGTCATCTCACTCGGGAGTGCCGGACAATCCGTGCGGGTCAGCTGCTACAGCCTGACAAGCGAGAGCTGAAGCAGGGCGAGGCATCGCCTCACCTGGGAAGCGCGAGGGCAAAGGGAGTCCCTTTTCCTAGCCAGGGGAACTGAGACACACAACACCTGGAAAATCGGGTAACTCCCACCCCAATACTGCGCTGTAACACCGGCACACTGGAGATTATATCCCACACCTGGCCGGGAGGGTCCCACGCCCACAGAGCCTCCCTCCTTGCTAACACAGCAGTCTGCGGCAATCTAACCTCAAGGCAGCAGCGAGGCTGGGGGAGGGGCGCCCGCCACCGCTGAGGCTTAAGTAGGTTAATAAAGCCGCTGGGAAGCTCGAACTGGGTGGAGCTCACAGCAGCTCAAGGAAACCTGCCTGTCTCTGTAGACTCCACCTCTGGGGACAGGGCTCAGCTAAAGCAGCAGAGGCCTGTCCAGACGCGAACGACTCTGTCTGACAGCTTTGAAGAGAGCAGTGGATCTCCCAACACGGAGGTTGAGATCAGAGAAGGGGCAGTCTGCCTGCTCAAGTGGGTCACTGACCCCTGAGTAGCCTAACTGGGAGACATCCCCCACTAGGGGCAGTCTGACACCCCACACCTCACAGGGTGGAGTACACCCCTGAGAGGAAGCTTCCAAAGCAAGAATCAGACAGGTGCACTCACTGTTCAGCAATATGCTATCTTCTGCAACCTCTGCTGCTGATACCCAGGCAAACAGGGTCTGGAGTGGACCTCAAGCAATCTCCAATAGACCTATAGCTGAGGGTCTGACTGTCAGAAGGAAAACTATCAAACAGGAAGGACACCTATATCAAAACCCCATCAGTACGTCACCATCATCAAAGACCAGAGACAGATAAAACCACAAAGATGGGGAAAAAGCAGGGCAGAAAAGCTGGAAATTCAAAAAATAAGAGCGCATCTCCTCCTGCAAAGGAGCACAGCCCATCGCCAGCAATGGATCAAAGCTGGTCAGAGAATGATTTTGATGAGATGAGAGAAGAAGGCTTCAGTCCATCAAACCTCTCAGAGCTAAAGGAGGAATTACGTACCCAGCGCAAAGAAACTAAAAATCTTGAAAAAAAAGTGGAAGAATTGACAGCTAGACTAATTAATGCAGAGAAGGTCATAAACGAAATGACAGAGATGAAAACCATGACACGAGAAATACGTGACAAATGCACAAGCTTCAGTAACCGACTCGATCAACTGGAAGAAAGAGTATCAGTGATGGAGGATCAAATGAATGAAATGAAGCGAGAAGAGAAACCAAAAGAAAAAAGAAGAAAAAGAAATGAACAAAGCCTGCAAGAAGTATGGGATTATGTCAAAAGACCAAATCTACGTCTGATTGGGGTGCCTGAAAGTGAGGGGGAAAATGGAACCAAATTGGAAAACACTCTACAGGATATCATCCAGGAGAACTTCCCCAACCTAGTAGGGCAGGCCAACATTCAAATTCAGGAAATACAGAGAATGCCACAAAGATACTCCTCCAGAAGAGCAACTCCAAGACACATCATTGCCAGATTCACCAAAGTTGAAATGAAGGAAAAAATCTTAAGGGCAGCCAGAGAGAAAGGTTGGGTTACCCACAAAGGGAAGCCCATCAGACTGACAGCAGATCTCTCGGCAGAAACTCTACAAGCCAGAAGAGAATGGGGGACAATATTCAACATTATTAAAGAAAAGAATTTTAAACCAGAATTTCATATCCAGCCAAACTAAGTTTCATCAGTGAAGGAGAAATAAAATTCTTTACAGATAAGCAAATGCTTAGAGATTTTGTCACCACCAGGCCTGCCTTACAAGAAACTCTGAAGGAAGCCCTAAACATGGAAAGGAACAACCAGTATCAGCCATTGCAAAAACATGCCAAAATGTAAAGACCATCGAGGCTAGGAAGAAACTGCATCAACTAATGAGCAAAATAACCAGTTAATATCATAATGGCAGGATCAAGTTCACACATAACAATATTAACCTTAAATGTAAATGGACTAAATGCTCCAATTAAAAGACACAGACTGGCAAACTGGATAAAGAGTCAAGACCCATCAGTCTGCTGTCTTCAGGAGACCCATCTCACATGCAGAGACATACATAGGCTCAAAATAAAGGGATGGAGGAAGATCTACCAAGCAAATGGAGAACAAAAAAAAGCAGGGGTTGCAATCCTAGTCTCTGATAAAACAGACTTTA
>NW_022294764.1:0-6158 GCF_002776525.5 Piliocolobus tephrosceles | reverse complement strand
ATTCTTAATTCCTGTGTCTGGCTATTATTCCACAATTTTGTGATTATTAAAAGGAATTCAAAACATCTTCAAATTATCATAAATGCATAATAAAGAGGATTTATGTATTATATCAAACCAAAAAGCTTAGTGTATTAGTCTGTTTTCATGCTGCTGTTAAAGACATACCTGAGACTGGTCAATTTACAAAAGAAAGTGATTTAATGGACTAACAGTCCCATAAAGCTGGGGAGGCCTCACAATCATGGCAGAAGGGAGGAGGAGCAAGTCACATCTTACATGGATGGCAGCAGGCAAAAAGAATGTGCAGGGGAACTCCCGTTTTTAAAACCATCAGAGCTCATGAGACTCATTAACTCTCACAAGAACAGCACAGGAAATATCTGCTCTCATATTTCAATAATCTCCCACCAGATTCCTCCCATGACACGTGGGAATTGTGGGAGTCACAATTCAAAATGAGATTTGGGTGGGGACACAGCCAAACCATATCATTCACTCCACCCCCTCCCAAATCTCACGTCCTCATGTTTCAAAACCAATCACGCTTTCCTAATACTCCTCCAAAGTCTTACCTCATTTAAGCATTAACTCAAATGTCCACAGTCCCATATCTCATCTGAGACAAGACAAGTCCCTTCCACCTATGAGCCTGTAAAATCAAAAGCAAGTTAATTACTTCCTAGATACAATGCAGGTACAGGCATACAGTAAATATAGCCCTCCCAAATGGGAGAAATTTTCCAAAACAAAAGGGCTACAGGCCCCATGCAAGTCTGAAATCCAGTGGGGCAGTCAAATCTAAAAGCTCTAAAATTATCTCCTTTGACTCCATGTCTCATATCTAGGTAACATTGATGCAAGAGTTGGGTTCCCATGGTCTTGGACAGATCTGCCCTCATGGCTTTGCAGGATACAGCCTCCTACCTAGCTGCTTTCATGGGCTAGCATTGGGTGTCTGTGGCTTTTCCAGGAGCACAGTGCAAGCTGTCGGTGGATCTACCATTCTGGGGTGTGGAGAATGGTGGCCCTCATCTCGCAGCTCCACCAGTCAGTGCCCCAGGGGGGACTCTGTGTGAGGACTCTGACCCCATATTTCCCTTCTACACTGCCCCAGTGGAGGTTCTCCATGAGAGTACTGCACCCACAGAAAACTGTTGCCTGGGCATTCAGACATTTCCATACATCCTCTGAAATCTAGGTGGAGGTTCCCAAATGTCAATTATTGACTTCTGTGCACCTGCAGCCTCAACACCACATGGAAGCTGCCAAGTCTTGGGGCTTTACCCCTCTGAAACCACAGCCTGAGCTGTACCTTGGCCTCTTTTAGTCATGGCTGGAACAGCTGGGATGCAGGGTGTCTTATCCCTCGACTACACACAGCAGAGGGACCCTGGGCCCAGTCAAGGAGACAATTTTTTCCTCCTAAACTTCCAGGCCTGTGATGGGAGGGGTTGCCACAAAGGTCTCTCACATATCCTTCCCCATTGTCTTGGAGATTAATATTTGGCTCATTGTTACTTATGCAAATTTCAGCAGTCAGCTTGAATTTCTCCTCAGAAAATGGGATTTTCTTTTCTATTTCATTGTCAGGTGGCAGATTTTTCGAACTTTTATGCTCTGCTTCCCTTATAAAAGTGAATGCTTTCAACAGCACCCAAGTCGCCTCTTCAATGCTTTACTGCTTAGAAATTTCTTCCATCAGATACTCTAAATCAACTCTCTCAAGTTCAAAGTTCCACCAGACTCTAGGGCAGGGGCCAAATGCTGCCAGTCTCTTTGCTAAAACATAACAAGAGCAAATGTTGTTCCAGTTCCAAATAAGTTCCTCATCTCCATCTGAGACACCTCAGCTTGGGCTTTATGTCCATGTCACTATCAACATTTTGGACAAAGCCATTTAACAAGTCTCTAGGAAGTTCCAAACTTTCCCACATTTTCCTGTCTTCTTCTGAGTCCTCCAAACTCTTCCAACCTCTGCCTGTTCCCCAATTCTAAAGGCGCTTCCACATTTTCAGGTGTCTTTTCAACAGCAACCCACCCCCAGTACCAATTTACTGTATTACTCTGTTTTCATGCTGCTGATAAAGACATACCTGAGATTGGGCAATTTAGAAAATAAAGCAGTTTAATGGACTTACAGTTCTTCATGGCTGGTGGGGGGGCTCACAATCATGGTGGAAGGCAAGGAGGAGCAAGTCACATCTTACATGGATGGCAGCAGGAAAAACCAGAGAATGAGCAGAAAAACTGTTTTTAAAACTGTGTGATCTCATGAGACTAATTGACTACAATAAGAACAGTGCAGGAAATATCCACCCCCATAATTCAATTATCTCCCACATGGGAATTGTGGGAGTTACAATTCAAGATGAAGTTTGGGTGGGGACAAAGACAAACCATGTCATTAATAAATTATATATACATACTTATATTTGGTCATCATACTTTAAATGACAGTGTAACAGGTCAGTTGTAAAAAAAAAACTGTGTTCACTAGGATATTTTATATTAAAAAAATTGACCTGAATATGTTGAAGATTTAAGGATAAAATAACAACAAATAACTTATTATTCATTATAATTCATTTATTTCCTTATTAACTGCCAGCGAATGTAGGCAATAACTTAAAAATGAATGATAATGAAAGCATGACACAACAAAAACTTTGGGATATGGCTGATGAACTACTCAGAGGAAATTTAGTGTTAAATTAACTTATTACAAAATAAAGACTAAAATCCAATTTTCACAAGAGAAAGAGGAAAAAGGAAGAACCACATAAGCACAAGATATAACAACATGATTAATATTTAAAACCCAAATAAATGTATTTTTTTAAAAAGAGACTACCAAAAAAAATTATTGACATAAGTGAAACCTGGTTATTTGTAAAAAAGCCATATTACTAAAATGCAGAAAAGTGCTTATTTCTGTTGAAAAATAAAATGATGAAATAAACAACAGCAAAACATAAAAATAGTCATATTTTTTGATACGTATGTGATCAAATAATTAAAAGAATGTACAAATTTACATCATGTATTTGAAACTCTAAACTTAACATATGATTCCCTGGTGAAATGTTATTTAACAATACTGATTTAAAAGAAGTAATAAAGAAAAAAACAAAGAATAAACTTTAAAGGTGGTCAAATGCCGTTGTGATAGGCAGAAAAATTGCATACCAAAGACGTTCACCTCCTACTCCCTGGAACCTGTGAATATGTTACATCACATGTCAAAGACAAGTTATAGTACCAGATAGAAATAAGGTTTCTAATCAGATGACTTTTAAAAGAGAAAGATTCTAATGAACTATCCAAGTGGGACCAATATAATTGTAAGTCTGTAATTGTGGAAGGAGGAGGAACAAAAGTTGATGGCTAGAGTGAAGGCTAGAATGGTTAGCATGACGATGAGAAAATTATACAAACTATTCTTGCCTTGAGGAAGGAAGAGTGCCACGAAGGGGAAATGCAGACAGCCCGAAGAGTTGGGGAATATAAGGAAACTGATGTTCCCTGATATATTTTGGCTGTGCCCCCACAGAAACCTCATCCTGAATTGTAATTCCCATCATCCGCACATATTGTGGGAGGGACATAGTGAGAGTAGATTGAATCATGGAGGCAGTTATCTCCATACTGTTCTCATGATAGTGAATGAGTTCTTATGATTTCTGATGGTTTTATAAGAGGCTTTCCCCCACCTTCGTTCTGCACTTCTCCTTACTGTTGCCATGTGAAAAAGGGTGTGTTTGTTTCCCCTTCTACCATGATTGTAAGGTTGCAGAGACCTCCCCAACTCTGTGGTACTGTGAGTCAATTAAACTTCTTACCTTTACAAATTCCCCCATCTCCGATATGTCTTTATAAGCAGCATGAGAACGGACTAATACACTCCTCTGGAAGCTACAAGAGAAATGCAACTCTTCATTTTAACACAAAGTTATTTCAAGCCATCAAGTTATCACAATTCATTAAAGCAGCAATGGGAAACTAATGCAACCCATAACAAAAGCGCCAGTTCCATACAGTTAGGATGTAAATCCTATCATACTTCAAGGGATGGTTAAGCACTGTTTATATAACTTCTTCTAAAGCCCAGGAATAGCTGGCTAGCATCCTGTAGTATTCTAAAAGGATATGTTATAGAGTGATTGTGACATAAAAACCTAACATAGTTGACAGAATTAGAGGGAAAGAAAAAAGGGAAGCAGATGCAGTAGGGAAAAGAAAGAGAAAGATGAAGAGAAAGAAAAACTATCAGCCAAGCACATGAATAATATAGTTGAAAAAATAACACACTAAACATGGTTTACAAGGAAGTGTAAAACATTTTAATATTCAGGACTTTATTAATGAAATTCATGGCATAGGGAAATTAAATAATTTTTTCACATAAAATATTTTTATAACATCACCCATTTCTGAGATTAGATAAAAAAAAGTTGTTAGACTCAAAAGAAAATGCCAGCATTAAGGAATACATGGTAATTTTTAAAAAGTAATCTCCAGCAACCATTATAATACTGATATGTTAGAAAACTTCCACTGAATTCTACAACTGGAAAAGCCTGACTGCTGTCTTTGAAAGTATACATCATTTACTAGAGATCTTTGTGAATAAAACTAGATAAATTATTAAGATGGTTAATTTTAGAAGGTAGAAAATTGTTGTTTAAAAAATTATATGATCATATACTCAAAAAATAGTATTTAAGAAAACGTTATATAAACACTAATGTGGACTGGGCATGGTAGTTGACACCTGTAATCCCAGTACTTTGGGAGCCCAAAGCAGGTGAATCACCTGAGGTCAGGAGTTCGAGACCAGCCAAGCCAACATGGTGAAACCCCATCGCTACTAAAAATGCAAACATTTGCCAGGCATGGTGGCTCATGCCTGTAATCCCAGCTACTCGGGAGGCTGAGGCAAGATAATTGCTTGAACCTGGGAGGCAGAGGTAGCAGTGAGCAGAGATTGCACCAGTACACTCCAGCCTTGGCAATAGAGCGAGATTCTTGTCCAAAAAAAAAAAAGCTAATGTGACTAACCTATTTATGAATGACAACAGCATTATATATATCAAGTAACATTAAAACAAAGAAACAACAATATGAACTAGAAATATTATAAGTAAAATAAATGAACACAATTATACAAAAAAAATTCTTAATTTCTAGTATTTAAGTGCAACTAAAATGAGATTGTTACCATTCAACATTTTGGCAAACATTGAAAAGTTTAAGGTACTTACACATTTGTAAGGGTGTACTATAACACATAGCACTATCTGATAAGAACTTATATCCTAAACATCAACCTATAAAGTGATGTATAATTACAGAACACCTATATTATGTCACAAGTTAACAGTTTAAAAAATTAGACAGATCTATGTGAACTGGCAGAGACATCTTTAAATAAACAGAAACAAGTTTCAAAGTTATGTTTGTGCATGTGTATGTCCACATATATAAAGAACTACCCTGAAGGAGACACAAAAATGTTCATAGTACTCCTCAATTAAAAAGGGAATCAGATAGAGGAAACAAGTAAAGGAGAGGTCTGCTGCTTGCATTTTCTGCAAAGTGATTGATTCTCTATATATTTTGATGTAATGATAAATTATAGTCTAAATACAATTAACACTACACTGGTGTTCATGGTCCAACTCGGGAAAATAGCAAGCATTTTAAGCATATTACAGATAATTTAGTACAGAGATTTGGTTACACAATTGCTGGAAGACCAAGGGAGCCAATTAGAGAGAAGGAGACAACTCAGAGATCTCCAACTATAGAAACTCACTATTGCATTAGAATCAGCAGGAAAAATAAAAGAGAGAGAAAGAGAGAAAGAGAATGGTATTACTAAATTTCAGGGGGTGAAGTCACCCGGCCCAAAGTGGAATAACCACAAGAGGGGTTGGTGGTGTAAACAAGATACCATGCTGTCATACGCACTGCCTCGGCATATAGACTGGAGGACAACGCACTGCCTCAGCATATAGACTGGAGTACATATGCCCTAGCTTTTCCCTTTTCCTCTCTCCGCTGCATCAGGCTCTGAAATCGCCTGCCAGTGTCTCCCATTGGCTGAAACACAACCGGCAGCAGCTGACAAAATAACCATGAAAACTGCTTCCAGG
>NW_022294763.1:0-2902 GCF_002776525.5 Piliocolobus tephrosceles | reverse complement strand
AAGAAGAAAAAAAAAAAGAAGAAAAAAAAAAAGAAGAAGAAAAAAAAAAAGAAAATAATGAATGTATTAACATTGAGGGAGAAACACATAATAGGCCTGATATTGTATATGGATCTGAAGATACTGGTTATAATTTAAAGGAAGGTGAAATTAAAAAAAGACGGATTGAAGAAAATAATAATATGATAGATGGTAATACAAGAGGTGGGAATAGAAGAGGAGGGAATAGAAAAAGTAGTGTAACAAGAATTGGTAATACTATATATGGTAATACTATATATGATAACACAAATCGTGAGAATACGAGAAGTAAAAATGCAACATTTGAAAACACAAAATATAATAATACGACAGATGAAAACACAAAATATAGTAGTACCATAGGTGGGAATACGATAAATGATAATACAAAAGGTGGAAATAGAAGAGGGGGGAATAGAAGAGGTAGTGCAACAAAAGTTGGTAATACAACTGATAGTAATATAAACTGTGGGAATACGAGAAGCGGAAATACGAGATGTGGAAATACGAGAAGTGGAAATACGAGACGTGGAAATAAGAGAAGTGGAAATACGAGAAGTGGAAATAAGAGAAGTGGAAATAAGAGAAGTAGAAATACGAGAAGTGGAAATACGAAAAGTGAAAATACGAAAAGTGAAAATACGAGAAGTGGAAATCAGAGAAGTAAAGATGTGACAGGTGAAAACACAAAAGATAGTAATGCGATTGGTGGGAATACGAAAAGTGATAATACGAAAGGTGGAAATAGAAGAGGAGGAAATAGAAGAAGTAGTGTAACAGTAGTTGGTAATGCGACAGTTGGTAATGCGACAGGTGGTAATGCGAAAAATGATAAACCATATGAAATACAAGTAGAAGATACTGCAAAATGTCAAAGCACATTTGTAACTGCACATTCCAATGTAACAACACAAGACCACACACCTGATAATAAATTGGAAAACAATGACCAAAAAAAAGCAGAAAACGAGAGAAAAAAAAATAATATCATATCAAATACACATACAAAAAGAAAATACAGTATCCGTTTGTACAATATAAGAACGCAAAATGAAAAAGTCATCACTAGTGAACATTTTAACTTAGAAGTTACAAATCTATATGAAAACAATGTAAATAAAAATAATCAAGACAATATGGTTAAAGATAATATTATTCATGGACAAAGAATGATGACCCGAAGTTGTAGAGGTGAAGAAGAAGAAATTAATAAGAACATCAAAATCGTTAGTAAAAATAATGGTTTTGATATAGTGGAAAGTAAAAATACGCAGTGCGAAGAAGATAACAAAAATGATGTAAATAACTCAAATGAAAAAAATGATAAAGTCATAGAGAATAACATGAATAGACAAATTGAAGAAAATAATAACGATAAACAAGACAAGCAGGATGATGATGAAAAAAACAAAAATAATGGCAACGAGGACAAAGGATCTACCAACAGTGAAACATTAAATAAAATTAATGTAAAAAAAAAAATAAATAAATATGTTAATGCAGGGGACATAGAAGAAAGGACATGTAATATATGCAAAGCAATATTTGTAACTACTAGAGTATGTAAAAGACATGTGATTTGTATGCATTCAAATGAAAAACCATACAAATGTGAGACATGTTTAATGACTTTTAACAGGTCAGATAAATTAAAAGTACATATGAAAAAACATAATATAAATAAAGAAGAAAAATTGCTTCAGTATTCAATACATCATTTATTATCTGCAAAAAATTTCCAAATATGTAATGACAATAGAAATAATGACCATAATATTAATAACCATTCGTGTAGTAATACTACTGAAGATTTAAACAAAAATAACACAGAAGTAGATGACGGGTTACCAATTAGTGTAGGAAAGCAAGATGAATTTAATAAAACTTTTGAAACGAGTGATAAAGAAACATTAAAAAAGAGTAATAATGAAAATGACATATATAAAGGAGTAGAGATAGATAGTACAAGTTGTAGTAAAGATTTCGGAATGAACAAATCAGGATCTATGGATATGGGTAATGATAATGACGTTGTGGGTTGCGTAGTTGTAAATGCGGATTCGGGTGAGCATGCGACATCAGGTAAGCATGCGACATCAGGTAAGCATGCGACATCAGGTAAGCATGCGACATCAGGTAAGCATGCGACATCAGGTAAGCATACAACACCAGGGGAGCATACAACACCAGGTGAGCATACAACACCAGGTGAGCATACAACACCAGGTGAGCATACAACATCAGGTGAGCATACAACATCAGGTGAGCATACAACATCGGGTGAGCATACAACATCGGATGAGCATACAACATCGGGTGAGCATACAACATCGGGTGAGCATACAACATTAGTTGGATGCACCGAATCGACTGGAAATGAACATACAAATACACAAAAGGACGAAATTGACAATTTAAATGATAATAACGATTCATTGGAGGAAAGGACATGTATTGTATGTCATCAAATATTAGCTAACAAAAAATTATTAAAAAGGCATTTGTCAAGTGTACATTTAATGGCTAGGCCATATACATGTAATACGTGTTCTAGAAGTTACAAAAGAAGAGACCATTTAAAAAGACACTTATGTTCACACGATGATGATTATGATAATATTGATGATAATGATAATAATGACATTGGTATTAATAATTTTAATAGTAATAGTGGTTCAGAAAAGAAAATTAAAAAAAGAAAAATAGCAAAAGAGGTGTGTCCTATTTGTGAACTCAGTTTTGATACAAAAAAAGAATTAAAAAATCATAATATTACACATTTATCATGTCCCTATGAAAATTGTGATTACAAATATAATACAATAACAAAAATGAAATATCATTTAAATAAACATAAACAAAATTTATTTTATAACTGTCC
>NW_022294762.1:0-9285 GCF_002776525.5 Piliocolobus tephrosceles | reverse complement strand
CTTTGTGGGTAACCCGACCTTTCTCTCTGGCTGCCCTTAAGATTTTTTCCTTCATTTCAACTTTGGTGAATCTGGCAATTCTGTGTCTTGGAGTTGCTCTTCTGGAGGAATATCTTTGTGGCGTTCTCTGTATTTCCTGAATTTGAATGTTGGCCTGCCCTGCTAGGTTGGGGAAGTTCTCCTGGATGATATCCTGAAGAGTGTTTTCCAATTTGGTTCCATTTTCCCCCTCACTTTCAGGCACCCCAATCAGACGTAGATTTGGTCTTTTTACATAATCCCATACTTGTTGCAGGCTTTGCTCATTTCTTTTTCTTCTTTTTTCTTTTGGTTTCTCTTCTCGCTTCATTTCATTCATTTGATACTCCATTGCTGATACTCTTTCTTCCAGTTGATCGAGTCGGTTACTGAAGCTTGTGCATTTCTCACGTATTTCTCGTGTCATGGTTTTCATCTCTGTCATTTCGTTGATGACCTTCTCTACATTAATTAGTCTAGCTGTCAATTATTCCACTCTTTTTTCAAGATTTTTAGTTTCTTTACGCTGGGTACGTAATTCCTCCTTTAGCTCTGAGAGGTTTGATGGACTGAAGCCTTCTTCTCTCATCTCATCAAAATCATTCTCTGACCAACTTTGATCCATTGCTGGCGATGGGCTGTGCTCCTTTGTAGGAGGAGATGTGCTCTTATTTTTTGAATTTCCAGCTTTGCTGCCCTGCTTTTTCTCCATATTTGTGGTTTTATCTGTCTCTGGTCTTTGATGATGGTGACGTACTGATGGTGTTTTGATATAGGTGTCCTTCCTGTTTGATAGTTTTCCTTCTGACAGTCAGGACCCTCAGCTATTGGTCTGTTGGATATTGCTTGAGGTCCACTCCAGACCCTGTTTGCCTGGGTATCAGAAGCAGAGGTTGCAGAAGATAGAATATTGCTGAACAGCGAGTGCACCTGTCTGATTCTTGCTTTGGAAGCTTCCTCTCAGGGGTGTACTCCACCCTGTGAGGTGTGGGGTGTCAGACTGCCCCTAGTGGGGGATGTCTCCCAGTTAGGCTACTCAGGGGTCAGTGACCCACTTGAGCAGGCAGACTGCCCCTTCTCAGATCTCAACCTCCGTGTTGGGAGATCCACTGCTCTCTTCAAAGCTGTCAGACAGAGTCGTTCGCGTCTGGACAGGCCTCTGCTGCTTTAGCTGAGCCCTGTCCCCAGAGGCGGAGTCTACAGAAACAGGCAGGTTTCCTTGAGCTGCTGGTAGCTCCACCCAGTTCGAGCTTCCCAGGGGCTTTATTTACCTACTTAAGCCTCAGCCATTGCGGGCGCCCCTCCCCCAGCCTCGCTGCTGCCTTGCGGTTAGATTGCCGTAGACTGCTGTGTTAGCAAGGAGGGAGGCTCCGTGGGCGTGGGACCCTCCCGGCCAGGTGTGGGATATAATCTCCGTTGTGCCAGTGTTACAGCGCAGTATTGGGGTGGGAGTTACCCGATTTTCCAGGTGTTGTGTGTCTCAGTTCCCCTGGCTAGGAAAAGGGACTCCCTTCCCCCTCGCGCTTCCCAGGTGAGGCGATGCCTCACCCTGCTTTGGCTCTCGCTGGACGGGCTGAAGCAGCTGACCAGCACCGATTGTCCGGCACTCCCGAGTGAGATGACCCCAGTACCTCAGTTGAAAATGCAGAAATCCCCGGTCTTCTCTGTCGCTCGCGCTGGGAGATGGAGCCTGGAGCTGTTCCTACTCGGCCATCTTGCTCCGCCCTCCTTTCTAATTTTTATCTTAGAATATTTCGTTTGTCCATGTAGGCTTCAATGGAATCCAAAATATCCCATCTCAGATTCCCCAGAAAGAGTGCTGTCAAACTGCTCCATGAAAAGAACCAAGATACACTATTAGATGAACTTATAAATCACAAAGTCGTTTCTCACAAAGAAACTTTCTAGTTTTTGTGTAGGGACATTTCCTTTTGCAATATAGGCCTCTATATGCTCGTGAATACTCCTTTGTATATTCGACGAAAATAGTGGTATCCAACTGCTCCATTAAAAGAAACGTGTAAATCAGTGAGGTGAGTTTACACATCACAAAACAGTTTCTCAGAAAGCCTCTTTTTGGCTTTTGTCTGAGGATATTTCCTTTGTCACCATAATCTTCAATGCACTCCCAAATAGCCTATTGTAAATTCCACGAAAAGTTTTATCATCCGGCTCTTTGAAAAGAATGGTGTAAACCTGTAGGATGAATTCACACGTCACAAAGCAGTTTCTCAGAGAGCTTCCTTCTCATTTTCATCTGAGTATAATTCATTTTTCACCATAGGCTTCAATGCACTTCCAAATGTCCCTTCGTATATTCAACAAAAACAGTATAAGCAAACTGCTCCATGCAAAGAAAAGTATAAATCTGTGAGAAGAAATCAAACATCATAAAGAGCTTTCTCAGAAAGCTTCCTTCTAGGTTTTATCTGAGGATATTTCTTTTGTCACTATAGGCATCAAAGTGATCCAAAATATCCATTTTCAGACTCCCAAAAACAGGGCTACAAAACTGTTCCTTGAAAAGAATCTTGTAGCTCTGTAAGATGAATTAACACATCACAAAGCAGTTTCTCAGAAAGCATTTTTCTAGTTTTTAACTGAGGATATTTCCTTTTTCGCCATAGGCCTCAATGCACTCACAAACACACTTTTGCAGATTGCACAGAAAGAGTGTTAGCAAACTGCTCCATTAACAGAAAGGTGTTCTCTGTTACACGAGTACACAAATCACAAAGAAGTTTCTCAGAAAGCTTCTTTCTAGTTTTTATCTGAGGTTATTTCCTTTGTCAACATAGGCTTCAATGCGATCCAAAATATCCCTTCACAGATCCCAAAAACAGTGCTACCAAGCTGCCTCATGAAAAGAGTGGTGTAGCACTGTGAGATGAATTCGCACATCACAAAGCTGTTTCTCAACAATGTTCTTTCTAGTTTTCATCTGAGTATATTTCCTTTTTGAAGATATTCCTCAATAAACTCCTGAATATCCCATTGCGATATTCCATGAAAAAAGTGTTAGCAAACTTATCAATGAAAAAAATGGTGTAACTATGAGAGATAGATTCACACATCACAAAGAAGTTTCTCAGAAGGATTCTTTCTAGTTTTGATCTGAGGATATTTCCTCTGTCACCATAGGGTTCAGTGTGATTCAAGTGATCCCTTCTCAGATTCCCCAAAAACAGTGCTACCAAACTGATCCATGAAAAGAATCCTGTAACTCTGTGAGATGAATTCACAAAATGAAAAGAGGTGTCTCAGAGAGCCTTTTTCTAGTTATTCCCTGAGGATATTTCCTTTGTCACCATTGGCTTCCATGTAATCCAAAATATCCTATTGTAGATTCCCAAAAAACAGTGCTACCATACTGATCCATGAAAAGGGTGGTGGGATGGTGTAACTCTGTGAAATGATTTCAAACATCACATTTCTGTTTCTCAGAAATCTTCTTACTAGGTTTTATCTTAGGATATGTCATTTTCTACATATTCCTCTATGCACTCCCAAATATCACATTGCAGATTCTACGAAAAAAGGTGTTAGCAAACTTCCCAATGTAAAGAATGGTGTAACATTGTGAGATGAATTCACACTTCACAAAGCAGTTTCACAGAATGATAGATTTTGGTCTGTATGTGAGGATATTTCCTTTGTCTCCAGAGGCTTCAATGCACTCCCAAATATCCTATTGCAGATTACACAAAAAAGTGTTATCAAACTGCTCAAAGAAAACTGGAGTGAAACTCTGTAAGATGAATTCCCACAAAGCGGTTTCTCAGAAAACTTCTTTCTAGTTTTATCTGAGTATATTTCCTTTTACACCATAGGTCTCAATGCACTCCCAAATATCCTTTTGCAGATTTCACGAAAACAGTGTTAGCAAACTACTCCATGAAAAGAAAAGTTTAATTCTCTGAGATGAATTCACACATCACAAAGAACTTTCTCAGAAAGCTTCTTTCTAGTTTTTATCTGAGGGTATTTCCATTGTCACCTTAGGCTTCAATGTGATCCAAAACATCTCTTCTCAGTTTCCCCAGAAACAGTGCTATGAAACTACTCCATGAAAAGAGTAAGGTAACTCTGTGAGATAAATTCACAAATCACAAAAGAGCTTCTCAGAAAGCTTCTTTCCCGTTTCTGTATATTTCCTTTTTAACTATAGGCCTCAATGTGCTCACGAATATGCCCTGCAGATTACACGAAAATA
Source organism: Piliocolobus tephrosceles (assembly GCF_002776525.5). Lineage (NCBI taxonomy): Eukaryota > Metazoa > Chordata > Mammalia > Primates > Cercopithecidae > Piliocolobus > Piliocolobus tephrosceles. The sequence continues at coordinate 5,054 of NW_022294762.1, read as the reverse complement.
GTGTTAGCAAACTGATCCATTAAAATAACCATGTACATCTGTGAGATAAATTCGTAAATCACAAAGCAGCTTCTTAGAAAGCTTTTTGGTTTTTGTGTGATGATATTTCCTTTGTCACCATAGGCCTCAATGAGCTCCAAAATATCCCTTTGCAGATTGCATGAAAGCAGTGTTAGTAAACTGCACAACGAAAAGAACGATGTAACCCTGAATGATGACTTCACAAATTAGAAAGCAGTTTCCCAGATATCTTCTTTCTATTTTTTATCTGAGGATATTTCCTTTTTCACTATAGGCCTCAATGCACTCCCAAATATCCCTTTGCAGATTCAAAGAAAACAGTGTTAGCAAACGGTTCCATGAATAGAAAGGTGTAAATCTGTGACATGAATACAAACATCACAAAGAACTTTCTCAGAAAGCTTCTTTCTAGTTTTTATCTGAGAATATCTCCTTTGTCACCATAGACTTCAATGAGGTCCAAAATATCCCTTCTCAGATTCCCCAAAAACAGTGCTACCAAACTGATCCATGAAAACAATTGTGTAACTCTGTGAGATGAATTAACACATCACAAAGCAGTTACTCAGAAAGCTCCTTTCTAGTTTTTATATGAGGCTATTTTCTTTGTCCTCATAAGCTTCTGTGCACTCCCATTTATCACTTTGCAGATTCCAGGAAAACAGTGTTAGCAAACTTTTCCATGAAATGAAAAGTGTAACTCCAGGAGATAAATTCACACCTCACAAAGAACTTTCTCAAAGTTTCTTTCTTGTTTTTATCAGAGAGTGATACCTTTGTCACCATAGGCTTCGATCCAATCCAAAATATTCTTTCTCAGATTCCCCAAAAACAGTGCTTCCAACCTGATGCAGGAAAGAATCATGTAACACTGTGAGATGAATTATCACCTCACAAAGCAGTCTCTCAGAAAGCTTCTTTCTCGTTTTTATCAGAATATATTTAGTTTTTCACTATAGGCCTCCATGTGCTTCCAAATATCCCTTTGCCAATTTCACAAAAAAAGTGTTAGGAAACTATTCCAAAAAAAAAAAAAAAGGTGGAACTCTGTGAGATGAATTAACCTATCAAAAAAAAACTTTCTCAGAAAGCTTCTTACCAGTTTTTATCTGAGGATATTTCCTTTGTGACCATAGGCTTCAACGTGATCCAAATTATCCCTTCTCAGATTCCCCAAAACAGAGCTACCAAACTGATCAATGAAAATAATCATTTATCTCTGTGAAATGAATTATCACATCATAAAGTTGTTTCTAAGAAAGCTTCTTTTTAGTTTTCATGTGAGGATATTTCCTTTGTCTCCTTAAGCTTCAATGCCCTCTGAAGTACCCCTTTTGCAGATTCCGTGAAAACAGCGTTAGCAAACTGCTCAATGAAAAGAATGGTGTAAAGCTGTGATATGAATTCACACGTCACAAAGCAGTTTCTCACAATGAGTCTTTCTAGTTTTTATATGAGGATACTTCCATTTTCACCATGGGCCTCCATGTGCTCCCAAATATCCCCTTGCAGTTTGCACGAAAACAGTGTTAGCAAACTGCTCAGTGAAAAGAATGATGTACTCTGTGAGATTAATTCACGCACCACAAAGCAGTTTCTCATAAAGCTTCTTTCTAGTTTTTTCTGAGTATATTTCCTTTGTCACCATAGGCATCAATGCGATTCAAAACATCCCTTCTCAGATTCCCCAAATACAGAGATACCAAACTGCTGCATGAAAAGGATGGTGTAATTCTGTGAGATGAATTCACAAATCACAATGCAGTTTCTCAGAAAGCTTCTTTCTCGTTTTTGTCTGTGGATATTTCTTGGTCACCATAACCTTCAATGCACTCCGAAATATCCCATTGCAGATTCCAAGAATACAGTGTTAACAAACTGCTCAATGTAAAGAACAGTGTAATCCTGTGAGATGAACTCACACATCACAAAGCAGTTTCTCGGTTTCTCAGAATGCTTCTTTCTAGTTTTTACATGAGGGAATTTCCTTTGTCACCATCAGCTTCAATGAGCTCCCAAATATACCTTTGCAGATTCCACGAAAACAGTGTTAGCAAACTGCTTGATGAAAAGGACAGTGTAACTCTGTGAGATGAATTCACGCATCAGAAAGCAGTTTCTCAGAAAGTGTCTTTCTAGTTTTTATCTGACTATATTTCATTTGTCACCATAGACTTCAAAGAGATCCAAAGTATCCCTTGTCAGCTTCCCCAAAAACAGTGATCCCAAACTGATCCATGAAAACAATCATGTAACTCTATGAGATGAATTCGCACATCACAAAGTAGTTTCTGAGAAAACTTCTTTCTCGTTTCTATTTGAGGATATTTAGTTATTCACAAGAGGCGTCAATCCCCTCCCAAACATCCATTTGCAGATTTCATGAAAACAGTGTTAGCAAACTGCTCAATGAAAAGAATGGTGTAACTCAGTGTGATGAATTCACACATCACAAATAACTTTCTCAGAAAGCTTCTTTTAAGTTTTCATCTGAGGATATTTCCTTTCTCACCATAGGTTTCAATGTGATCCAAAATATCCTTTACCAGATTCCTCAAAAACAGGGACCCCAAACTGATCCATGAAAAGAATTGTGTAACACTGAGAGATGAATTAACCCATCAGAAAGTGGTTTCTCAGAAAGCTTCCTTCTACTTTCTCTATGAGGATATTTCCTATGTCACCATAAGCTTCAATGCACTCTGAAATGTTCCACTTAGGATTGCAAGTAAACAGTGTTAGCAAGCTGCTCAGTGAAAAGTACAGTGTAACACGGTGAGATGAATTCACGCATCACAAAGCAGTTTCTCCGACAGTTTCTTTTTGGTTTATCTATGAGATTATTCCCTTTGTCACCAGAGGCTTCTATATGCTCCCAAATATCCTATTGCAGATTCCATGAAAACAGTGTTATCAAACTACACAATGAAAAGAACGGTGTAACTCTGTGAGATTAATTCACACATCACAAAGTAGTTTCTCAGAAAGAATCTTTCTGGTTTATCTATGAGGATATTTCCTTTGTCACCTAAGCTTCAATGTGATAAGACGTATCAGATTGCACATTCCAAGAAAACAATATAAGCAAACTGCTTAACGAAAAGAACAGTGGAACTCTGTGAAGTGAATTCAGACATCAAAAATCAGTTTCTCAGAAAGATTCCTTTAGTTTTTGAATGAGGATAATTCTTTTCTCACCATAGGCCTCAATGCACTAAAAAATATCCCTTTGCAGATTGTACAAAAATAGTGTTAGCAATGTACTCCATGAAAATAGACGTGTATGGGGGGCGGAGTAAGATGGTCGAATAGGAACAGCTCCAGTCTCCATCTCCCAGCGTGAGCGACACAAAAGACCAGTGATTTCTGCATTTTCAACTGAGGTACTGGGGTCATCTCATTCGGGAGTGCCGGACAATCCGTGCGGGTCAGCTGCTGCAGCCTGACCAGTGAGAGCCGAAGCAGGGCGAGGCATCGCCTCACCTGGGAAGTGCGAGGGGGAAGGGAGTCCCTTTTCCTAGCCAGGGGAACTGAGACACACAACACCTGGAAAATCGGGTAACTCCCACCCCAATACTGCACTGTAACACCGGCACACCGGAGAATATATCCCACACCTGGCCCGGAGGGTCCCATGCCCACGGAGCCTCCCTCCTTGCTAACACAGCAGTCTGCGGCAATCTAACCGCAAGGCAGCAGCGAGGCTGGGGGAGGGGTGCCCGCCATCGCTGAGGCTTAAGTAGGTAAATAAAGCCGATGGGAGGCTCGAACTGGTGGAGCTCCCAGCAGCTCAAGGAAACCTGCCTGTCTCTGTAGACTCTGCCTCTGGGGACAGGGCTCAGCTAAAGGAGCAGAAGCCTGTGCAGAGACGCGAAGGACTCTGTCTGATAGCTTTGAAGAGAGCAGTGGATCTCCCAACATGGATGTTGAGATCTGAGAAGGGGCAGTCTGCCTGCTCAAGTGGGTCACTGACCCCTGAGTAGCCTAACTGGGAGACATCCCCCACTAGGGGCAGTCTGACACCCCACACCTCACAGGGTGGAGTACACCCCTGAGAGGAAGCTTCCAAAGCAAGAATCAGACAGTTGCACTCGCTGTTCAGCAATATTCTATCTTCTGCAACCTCTGCTGCTGATACCCAGGCAAACAGGGTCTGGAGTGGACCTCAAGCAATCTCCAACAGACCTACAGCTGAGGGTCCTGACTGTCAGAAGGAAAACTATCAAACAGGAAGGACACCTATACCAAAACCCCATCAGTACGTCACCATCATCAAAGAACAGAGACAGATAAAAATAAAAAGATGAGGAAAAAGCAGGGTAGAAAAGCTGGAAATTCAAAAAATAAGAGCGCATCTCCTCCTGCAAAGGAGCACAGCCCATCACCAGCAACGGATCAAAGCTGGTCAGAGAATGATTTTGATGAGATGAGAGAAGAAGGCTTCAGTCCATCAAACCTCTCAGAGCTAAAGGAGGAATTACGTACCCAGCGCAAAGAAACTAAAACTCTTGAAAAAAGAGTGGAAGAATTGACAGCTAGACTAATTAATGCAGAGAAGGTCATAAACGAAATGACAGAGATGAAAACCATGACACGAGAAATATATGACAAATGCACAAGCTTCAGTAACCGACTCGATCAACTGGAAGAAAGAGTATAAGCGATGGAGGATCAAATGAATGAAATGAAGTGAGAAGAGAAACCAAAAGAAAAAAAAAGAAAAGGAAATGAACAAAGCCTGCAAGAAGTATGGGATTATGTAAAAAGACCAAATCTACGTCTGATTGTGGTGCCTGAAAGTGAGGGGGAAAATGGAACCAAATTGGAAAACACTCTACAAGATATCATCCAGGAGAACTACCCCAACCTAGCAGGGCAGGCCAACATTCAAATTCAGGAAATACAGAGAACGCCACAAAAATACTCCTCCAGAAGAGCAACTCCCAGACACAAAATTGCCAGATTCACCAAAGTTGAAATGAAGGGAAAAATCTTAAGGGCAGCCAGAGAGAAAGGTCGGGTTACCCACAAAG
>NW_022294761.1:0-2533 GCF_002776525.5 Piliocolobus tephrosceles | reverse complement strand
TGAGAAGGTAGAATCAAAGCACTTTTCTCATTTGTTGACTTCAAGGATATATTGCTGGAAAAGAAAAGGAGAATCAGTGGAAAAATACCCACGTGGTTTTGTAGACAAGAAAAAACATGTTAGAAATTCCACACAAGCAACTACCATATCTTACAGGAAAAGAAATCACCCATATATGTAGAAGATATATGGAAAAAATAGATCTCTTTTAATGCTAATTTGAAAAATGATTTCTTAATGCAGAACAATCAAATATCTCTGTAACCTTTATCCAAAGCTGACATTTCATTCATATCAATTATTGCTTTTGGAAAACATGTCTCCTTGGAGAGCTTTATACAACTGCCATTTTTTTTGTACAACAGCAGACTAAGATATAAATCATTCAGTTAGTAGTTTACATTGATCTAGTTTCACGTAGCAAATTTCATCAAGAAAAGCCAGTCCCATAACAGCTTCCATGAAACAAAATCACACCAAATGCCAAATAGCCAAGTTGAAAAATAGAGATTTTTTTCATTTGATATTTTTAAATAGATTTTTAAAATATGTACATTTTGCTTTTATGAAACGTTATTTAGGAAACAACAGCAGTGAAAGATACGGTGACAATCTATTAGAGTAGAAAGGGCATGGTCTTTGGAATCAAAATGAGCTGGGTTTAACTTCAGCATTATCACAGTCTACCTGGGTGGCTTTGGGCATGTTATTTAACTTTTTCTGCTTAAATTTCTCCATCTGCAAATTGATGATATGTGTTTATTTAGAAGGATCCTCACATAAATTTGAGATAATACATGTAGAATACCTAATATCTGTAAAAGATGAGTGAATATAAAGTGTCTATATTTAATAGGCTTTCAAAATATTATAATAGCTATTCACATAGATAATGAGTTCTGATTCTGTGTAACTTTTTTATGTAAGAAAAAAATGTAAGTGTAACCTCAAAAGAAAAACGTAATGAACCTTCTCATAGATAATTTGAGGGTTTTATTCATCTCTTCAACTAAATTCAAAAGTACATTAGTGTTATTGTTTTCATTAGTACTAAACAAATACACATCTCGGCATTATGAGGAAGAATCAATTTTTATACAAGTCACCCCCAGAGTAATTTCAGTGGGATGGAAAAAACATTGCAATGCAATCAACTGTAATCTGTATCTTTTCTTCTAAAGAACCAAAGTTCTTCACCACTATTATTGGCAAAGTCATTATGCAAAAGTGAGAGAAAATTGAAGGTGCTCCTTTAAATCCTACTTATTTTCTTTCTTTTTTTTTTTTCTTTCCTTTAGGTTCTCAAAGAAATACAGTGAAGTTTCTCTGTCCTTTATCTCTGTAGTATGAAAGTATTTTATTCTTCATCTTTCCTCTGAAATATCCACATAACTGTTTCCATAGCTGTTGAACGCTGAGTCCATTACGGCTCTTTGTGGCGTCACACCTCAAGTGTTTGTAATTATCTTACTAAAATCCACTGGATCACCATTAATCAAACTATTGGTGATAAACAACCACCTCTAAAAATCCCAATCTATCACAGTCCGAAACATTTTAAAAAGTTAAATGAATTACTAGAAAAACTAAACAATAAAAATCTATGAAATAAACCCAAGATTTTTCATGTTTTGTATCCAACAAGGCATACTAAATGGTAATATAATCACAACCAACACTACATAGGGAAATAATTAAATATCTATTTAAGTCATTTATTGCAAATGCAAGTAGTCAATTACTAGAGAAAATATACACAAACTTTTTGTCATTATACAGATGAAACTAAATACAAATTTATGAGGGAGATGATTATTCTCCACATTAAAAGCATGCAAACACTCTCTGGGTAAATACTAATAGCATATATTAATGAGACAAACTCACTTATTAACTTAATCTAGTTTGCATTGGCAGTAGTGCTATCCACAGACAATAATGTGTATCTAAACTGTTTCACTATGTTGTTTGATAACACTCACTAAAAAACCGGTCTCACAGTCCTGTGTTGAGAATAGAAACAGTTTTAAAGCAATTTCAACAATCTCAAACGAATCACTTAAACTTTCCTTCAAAATGTAGCAAGTGATGCTCTATCTTTAAAATTCATTTTCAGTATTTTATCACTAGTTGTATTTTCAACAATTAACCTTGTCAAATTAAACTGTTTTGATGAAATAAATAGGCTTATTCTAAAATTCCTATACATAAATCTTCTCTTGGTGAAAATAAAACTCAGAATGATCTATCAATTTTTTCAGGGTTTGGTGATATCTTCTCACAGATGTGCAATGTCAAGATCACCGATATCATTAATAATTATTCTTTTTTTGAACTTTCATTTCAGGTTCAGTGGTACATATGCTGGTTTGTTGTCTAGGTAAACTTGTGTCACAGGGGTTTGTTGTACAGATTATTTAATCGCCCAGGTACTAAGGCTAGTACACAATAGTTATTTTTTCTGATTCTCTCCCTCCTCCCACCCTTTACCCTCAAGTAGGCCCCAGTGTCTACTGTTCCCATCTCTGTGTTC
>NW_022294760.1:0-18666 GCF_002776525.5 Piliocolobus tephrosceles | reverse complement strand
AGTGTGTAGAGGGAAATTTATAGCACTAAATGCCCACAAGAGAAAGCTGGAAAGATCTAAAATTGACACTATAACATCACAATTAAAAGAACTGGAGAAGCAAGAGCAAACACATTCAAAAGCTAGCAGAAGGCAAGAAATAACTAAGATCAGAGCAGAACTGAAGGAGATAGAGACACAAAAAACCCTCCAAAAAATCAATGAATCCAGGAGTTGGTTTTTTGGAAAGATCAGCAAAAAAGACAGACGGCTAGCAAGACTAATAAAGAAGAAAAGAGAGAAGAATCAAATAGACGCAATAAAAAATGATAAAGGGGATATCACCACCGACCCCACAGAAATACAAACTACCATCAGAGAATACTATAAACACCTCTACGCAAATCAACTAGAAAATCTAGAAGAAATGGATAATTTCCTGGACACTTACACTCTCCCAAGACTAAACCAGGAAGAAGTTGAATCCCTGAATAGACCAATAGCAGGCTCTGAAATTGAGGCAATAATTAATAGCCTACCAACCAAAAAGAGTCCAGGACCAGATGGATTCACAGCTGAATTCTACCAGAGGTACAAGGAGGAGCTGCTACCATTCCTTCTGAAACTATTCCAATCAATAGAAAAAGGGGGAATCCTCCCTAACTCATTTTATGAGGCCAACATCATCCTGATACCAAAGCCTGGCAGAGACACAACAAAAAAAGAGAATTTTAGACCAATATCCCTGATGAACGTCGATGCAAAAATCCTCAATAAAATACTGGCAAACCGGATTCAGCAGCACATCAAAAAGCTTATCCACCATGATCAAGTAGGCTTCATCCCTGGGATGCAAGGCTGGTTCAATATTTGCAAATCAATAAACGTAATCCAGCATATAAACAGAACCAAAGACAAGAACCACATGATTATCTCAATAGATGCAGAAAAGGCTTTTGACAAAATTCAACAGCCCCTCATGCTAAAAACACTCAATAAATTCGGTATTGATGGAACATACCTCAAAATAATAAGAGCTATTTATGACAAACCCACAGCTAATATCATACTGAATGGGCAAAAACTGGAAAAATTCCCTTTGAAAACTGGCACATGACAGGGATGCCCTCTCTCACCACTCCTTCTGCACAGTAAAAGAAACTACCATCAGAGTGAACAGGCAACCTACAGAATGGGAGAAAATTTTTGCAATCTACTCATCTGACAAAGGGCTAATTTCCAGAATCTACAAAGAACTCAAACAAATATACAAGAAAAAAACAAACAACCCCATCAAAAAGTGGGGAAAGTATATGAACAGACATTTCTCAAAAGAAGACATTCATACAGCCAACAGACACATGAAGAAATGCTCATCATCACTCGCCATCAGAGAAATGCAAATCAAAACCACATTGAGGTACCATCTCACACCAGTTAGAATGGCAATCATTCAAAAGTCAATAAACAACAGGTGTTGGAGAGGATGTGGAGAAATAGGAACACTTTTACACTGTTGGTGGGATTGTAAAGTAGTTCAACCATTATGGAAAACAGTATGGCAATTCCTCAAGTATCTAGAACTAGATGTAACATAGGACCCAGCCATCCCACTACTGGGTATATACCCAAAGGATTATAAATTATGCTGCTATAAAGACATATGCACACGTATGTTTATTGCGGCACTATTCACAATAGCAAAGACTTGGAATCAACCCAAATGCCCATCAGTGACAGACTGGATTAAGAAAGTGTGGCACATATACACCATGGAATACTATGCAGCCATAAAAAGGGATGAGTTTGCATCCTTTGTAGGGACATGGATGCAGCTGGAAACCATCATTCTTAGCAAACTATCACAAGAACAGAAAACCAAACACCGCATGTTCTCACTCATAGGTGGGAACTGAACACTATCACAAGAACAGAAAACCAAACACCGCATGTTCTCACTCATAGGTGGGAACTGAACAATGACATCACTTGGACTCGTGAAGGGGAACATCACACATTGGGGCCTATCATGGGGAGGGGAGAGGTGGGAGGGATGGCATTGGGAGTTATACCTGATATAAATGATGAATTGATGGGTGCTGACTAGTTGATGGGTGCAGCACACCAACATGGCATAAGTATACATATGTAACAAACCTGCACATTATGCACATGTACCCTAGAACTTAAAGTATAATAAAAAATAAATAAATAAATAAAATAAAGATCTCTCCACAAAGAGGAGACCAGGAACAGATGGCTTCACTGTGAATTTTGCCAAATATTTAAATAAGAATAAATGAGAGTTCTACTCAAGCTCTTCCAAAAAGTAGTAAAAGAACACTTCCTAATTCATTTTATGAGGTCAGCATTATTCTGATAAAAAGACCAGATAAAGTCTTCAACAAGAAACTACACACCAATATCCCCTATGAATACAAGTGCAAGAATACTTAATACATACAAACTGAATCCAGCAGCATATTGAAAGGATTATAAACCATGAACAAGTAAATTTATTCAAAGAATGTAAGGGTGTTTTAACATATTACTATTAATCAATGTGATACACCACGTTAATAGAATGAAGAAGGGAAAAATTACAACCATCCAAATTGATGTTTAAAAGACATGTGACAAGATTCAACACCTTTTCATGACAAAAACAGAAAAAAATATCGTAAGTGTAAATGGTAGCTTCTTCAACATGTTAAAAGGCATTTATTTAAAAACTATAGCTATTGCCATGCTCAGTTTCAAAACACTAAAAACTTTCCCCCAGATCAGGAACAAGACAAGCTTTTATCACTGATATTTAACATTCTACTGAAAGTTCTAACTGGGGCAATTAGGCAAAAAATGAAATGAAAGGCATTCAAAATAGAGAGGAAGAAGTAAAACTATCTCTATTTGCAGGTGCCATAATCCTATATGTAGACAATCACATATAATACACAAAAAAATCTACTAGAGCTAATAAATGAATTCAGCAAAGTTATATGCTAGTCTAAAATTCAGTTGTTTCTGTATACCGGCAATGAACAAAACAAAAAGTAAAGAAATCTATGACATTTGCAGTGACATACAAAGAATACCTGGGAATAAATTTACCCAAGGATGTGAAAGACTTGCACACTGAAAACTATAGAACATTGCTGAAAGACATTAAAGAAAGCCTTTAAAAATTGAAAAAAATATGTTTTCATGTATTGAAAGACATTATTCACAAAATATCAATGCTATCTAAAGTGATGTACAGATTTAGTTTAATCCTTATCAAATTCCAGTGGCCTTTTGTGTAGAAATGGAGTAGTAGAACCATAAAATGTATATAAAATTTCAAGGGATTCTAAATCACCAATATAATCTTGAAAAGGAAGAACAAAGTTGGAGGAATCAAAATTCTCAATTTCAAAAGTTACTACAAAGCTACAGTAATCATTAGTGTTGGTACTGGCATAAAGACAGACACACAGACCAGTGGAATAGAATAGACAGTCCAGAAATAATCCCCTGCATACATAGTCAAACAATTTGTTTTTAATTGACACATAATAATTTTGTTTTTAATTGACACATAATAATCGTACATATTTATGGAGCATGAAGTGATTTTTTCAATAAATGTATAAAATATGTAATGACCAAATTGGGATAATTAGAATGTATATCACCTCAAACATTTACAATTTCTTTGTTTTGGGAATATTCAAAATCTTTGTTTCTAACTATTTAAAAATACACAATAAATTATTGTTGGAAAGTGTGTTAGTTTGTTCTCACGCTGCTATGAAGAAATACCCAAGACTGAGTAATTTATAAAGAAAAGAGGTTTAATTGACTCATAGTTCTGCATGGCTGGGGAGGCCTCAGGAAACTTACAACCATGGTGGAAATACATCTTTCTTCGCAGGGTGGCAGGAGAGAGAAGTGCTGAGCAAAGGGTAAAAAGCCCCTTATAAAACCATCAGATCTTGTGAAAACTCATTCACTAGCACAAGAACAGGATGGGGTTAACTGCCCGCATGATTCAATTGCCTCCCACTGAGTCTCTCTCACCACACATGAGGATTATGGGAACCACAATTCGAGATGAGATTTCGATGGAGACATAGCCTAAACATATCAGAGAGCTTCCTGGTAGCTGAACATTTGGAGGTTCCTGGAGCATGGCATGCCTACCTCACTCTACATATCTCTTCATCTTTATCCTTTGCATTATCCTTTATAATAAGCCCATAAAAGCATTGAAGATATATGATTATGAGACAAGTGTCTACAAAACTATGGATGGTACAAGAACATCACCTGATATTGAATAGTACCCAGATACTGAGGTGCAAAAAAACAAGTACTAACTCTGCAAGAATGGCAAGACAAGTGGGTGAACTGAAATACTGGTTTTCATCAAAAACAAGGACATCAACTATTAAAGCACCATTTGGATACTTTTCTTAAAGGCAAGAGTGGAGTGAGGGTATTTTTTCCTCTGTGTGAAAAAGCAGTTGAGATGAAATATTTTGCAGACTGGGGACACAGTGTACTTGGTATGGAAATCATTGAACTTGGGATATGAGATCTTTTTTATGAAATTTGTTTTACAGAGGAGAATCTTTCTTACTCAGAAGAGCCAATCACCAAAATTCCTGGAGCCAAAGTGTTTAAGAGTTCTTTGGGGCAACATTTCATTGTACTGTTGCTGTATTTTTTATCCTCCTAGAGCAAATATTGGCAAATTTGACAGGATTTAGGATAGAAGAGCATTAGTTGCTATTAATCCAGGTGATCACAAATGCTACGCAGTTATAATGTCGTCCAACCTGGGTAAAGGGTTTCAGTACCTCATGTGTGTTTTTTCTTATGATCCAACTAAACATGCAGGCCCACCATTTTGTGTTCCACTTGCTGAAATTGAAAGGCTGTTCAGTACGGTATGTAATATTCATTGTCTTGAGAGGGTTGATGCTTTTGAGGAGTGACATAAAAGTTTGGGAATTGACTACATTTTTAAAAGGTTATATATAAGAGATAAGTAAATGAGATGTAAATAAAATAAAGTAACATCAAAATGTTTTTGAGTTTCTGAGCAATTGAAAATTATGCTGAGGCCTCAAAATGTAATGGATGAATTTTTTATTGCTTATAAATAATATAGTAGATTCTTGCTCAAAAATGCGTGAACTTTTTGGAAGAACTTACATAGTAAAATGGTTAAGTAGCTCCTTTGAAGAGGAGAGTATGATGGTGAAAAATTATACCTGTGTGTCATATAGACTGAAAGATCTTTTAAAAATCTATCAGCTTGTATTATTTGTATAATTAAAAAATAAAAGAAAAATGCAATGCGTATTACATAAATATAACAGACCTAGAAAAACCGACATTATTTTTTTTGAGATGGGGTCTCACTCTGTTACCCAGGCTGAAGTGCAGTGGCACAAACATTGCTCACTGCAGTCTCAACCTCCGGTGTTCAAGCCACCCTGTCACCTCAGCCTCCCAAGTAGCTTGGACCACAGGCACAGGCCACCATACCCAGCTAATTTTTTCTTTAATTTTTTGTAGAGACGAGGTCTTGTCATGTTGCCCAGGCTGGTCTAAAACCCTGGGTTCAAGCAATCCTCCCACATCAGCCTCCCAAAATGCTGGGATTACAGGCTGAGCCACCACACCTGGCAGAAAAACTGACAATCTTTTTGAAATTTAGAATGATTAAAGGACGTAACACTTCAATGGAGTTCAAGATGGTCCCAAAAATTATATAAAATATTAGCTTTTACTATAAGCCCTTGTGTTTTTACTCAAATTCTGGCATCCCTTTTCATAGACACATAATTTTAGGTGTAATAGAATCAATAAACAAATAAATTTTAATTAAATAATCTAGTCTATGTGAAGCAAAATATTCCCCAGTTGTACTAATTTTTTAAGTTAAAAAATTATTCTTAACTACAGTCACTCTATAGTGCTATAGAATACTAGAATGTATTCCTCCTGTCTAGCTGAAATTTTGTATCCATCCATCAACCTCTCCCTATCCTTTCCTCCTCCCTACCCTTCCTAACCTCTAACAACAGCAATTCTACTCTTCTAATACTTTTATGAGCTCAACTTTTTTAGGTCCCACATGAGTAAACACATTCAATATTTATCTTTCTGTCCTTGATATTTTGTTTTCTTTTTCTTTTATTTATTTATTTATTTTTTTCCTGAGACAGGTTCTAGCTTTGTTGCCTAGGCTGTAGTGCAGTGGCATGATCATGGCTCACTGCAGCCTTGACCTCCCAGGCTCAAGCAATCCTTTCACCTCAGCCCTCTAAGTAGCTGGGACTACAGACATGCACCACTACACCCAGCTAATTTCTTAATTTTTTGTAGAGACGGAGTCTCATTATGTTGCCCAGGCTAATCTTGAACTCCTGGGCTCAAGCAATCCACCCACCTTGGCCTTCCAAAGTGCTGGGATTACAGGTGTGAGCCACTGTGCCCAGCTATGCCTTATATTTCACTTAACATAATGTCCTCTAGGCTTAACCATATTGCAATGAATGATAGGATTTACTTTTTTACGACTGAATAGTATTCCATTGTGTATATATACCACGTTCTCGTAATCCATTCACGCGTTGGCAGACACTTAGATTGATTCCATATCTTGACTATTGTGAATAGTACTGCAATAAACATGGGGATTCAGATATCTCTTTCCTTTCCTCTGGATAAATGTCCAGTAGTAGAATTGCTGGATCATATGGTAGTTATATTTTTAACTTTTTGAGGAATTGCCATACTGTTTTCTACAATAGTTACAGTAATTTGCATTCCCATCAACAGTATAAGGGTTCCTTTTTCCTCACATCCTCACCAGTATTTGTTATTTTTTCCTTTTGATATTAGCCATTTTAACTGGGGTGGGATAATATCTCACTATGGTTTTGATTTGCATTTCCCTGATGATTAGTGATGTTGAGAATTTTTTCTTGCACTTATTGGCCATTTGCATGTCTTTTTTTAAAGAAATTTCTGTTCATATCATTTGCCCATTTTTATTAGATTATCTGTTTTTTCCTGTTGAGGTTTTTGAGTTCCTTGTATAGTCTGTATATTAATCTCTTGTCAGATGAATAGTTTGCAAATACATTTGCCCACTCTTCACTCTGTTCATTGTTTTCTTTACTGTAAAGAAGCTTTTTAGTTTGATATAACCAAGTTGTCTGTTTTTGCTTTTTTGCCTGTGCTTTTGAAGTCTTACCTATAAAATCTTTCCCAGCAAATATATCCTTCAGAAATAAAACATTTCACAAACAAGCAAAAAATAAGGGACTTCATTGCCACTAAACCAGACTTACAGGAAATGCTCAAAGGAGTTTTACATCTGGAAGTGAAAAGATGATGATGAAAACATGTGAAACTATAAAACTCACTGGTGGAGCCAACACACAAAGGAGAAAAAGAAAAAAATCAAACCTTATCACTACAGAAAACCACCCGACTGCAAAAATAAACAGTAAGAGAAGAAGTAAGGAACAAAGTACATACAAAGCAACTAGAAAATCAATAAAATGAAAGGAGTAAGTCCTCACCTAATCAATAACTGGATAACATTTCCTGTTTAAAAGATATAGATTGGCCGAACGGTTTTTTTAAAAGACCCAACTATATACTGCCTACAAGAAACTCACCTCATCTGTGAAAACACACATGTATACTGAAAGTGAAGGGATGGAAAAAGATATTCCATGCAAATGAAAACCAAAAGTGAGCAGGAGTAACGATGCTTATGTCAGACAAAACAGACTTCAAATCAAAAGCTATAAAAAGAGATGAAGAAGGACATTATACAATAACAAAAATTCAACAAAAGAATGTAACAATTGTAAATATATGTGTGCACCCAACACCTGAGCACCCAGATATATAAATCAAATGTTATTAAAGCTAAAGGTATAACTAGACCCCAAAAAATAATAGTTGAGGACTTCAACACCCCACTGTGCAGCACTGTAGGTGGTTGTGGTGAGATATTGACAGGGCTCCAGGGATGTGGAGATGCAGAGGCTATTGAACATCAAGGGCAATACATACTCCGGTGACTCTGCTCTCAAAATGGCACCATGATGCAGCAGCCTGAGCCCCAGTGAGTCCTGGGGTCACAGAAAAACATAGTGAATTCCCTCTCTGAAAGAATGCAGTCATATGAACTCTAGGCAGCTCCCTATACTGGACTCAGGACCTGTGAGGGCTGTCATGCTCTCCTGTAGCTAGGATTGCGCATCCAAGGTGAGAATGCACATTGCTAGGGATTTTCTGCTTACCTTTTTCCCACAATGGGAAGGGCCTCTTGACTCCAAAGCCTATTTAGGCCAGGGGCTTCGCTTCCCTCTCTATGTTGCTATCTCGAGTTTCTGTGCCTCAGAAGGTCTTCATCACCTCCTTGTTGAATTCTGGCGTATACTGGAATTTGTATACTTGCTAAAATTTATTTGTGACCCCCAAATCAATACTGACAGCACGTTTGTGGTCATTTGTAGACATGCACAGGCTAGCAAAAACATTGAGTCACCTGACACACATGTTTCCAGCTGAGACTGACCAAGGTAATATTTTACTGTCTTTTTTCAGCTCTCATATGTAAACACATACCCATTTCAAGTTCTGTTTGATCTTCTCTGTGGGCTGAAAAATGGAGAGGCAGAGGTGGAGAGAAGCCTCTCTCTCTCTCTCTCTCTCTCTCTTCCCCCACTCCACTCCGCTGTTTCTTCCAACAATACCAGGTAAGTTCCTTCTGAGACCGTCACCTGGCTGACTACAGGAACTCTCCCTTAATATATATTAAATTCCCTGGGCAGTGCTTACGTGTTCCAGAAATCCATGGGGGTTGTTACTTGTCACCTCCGGCTTAGTTGGCAGTTCCAGCCTTCTCTAGTGGGGACCTGTCAGGGTTTCCATCCAAATCTGCAGGCTACTGCTCTTTCCTTTCCCAGACCTGTTCCTTCATTCCCAAAACACTGCTAACTGCAGATTATAAGGTTTAACAAACATGCTACCCATTTTCGGAAAATAGAGGATATTACAATGCACAAAAGGGTGACACTATGGTTTTGCATATCATGAAATGTCCACTACTTATGCCCTGACCTACAACAATATTGCAGGAATCTAATTACTTCATCAGACTGTGATCCCACTTGATTCTGCCTCACATTCTCTAAGATTAGAAAACTAACTCCCATTCTCTCTGGCCCAGCCAAAAAAGAGGTAACATCTTGATCTCTGCCAAGATATACCTTATATTATCAATACAGCTTTTTATATTATTCAGCTTAGTATTTACTACCTTAATTTGAAGCATCTGCATATAAATTATGTCCCAGTGCGTGGATTTTCTCAGAATAATACATAGATATGTCTATTTTGATGGCTGCATAATGAAAATGGCTTGTAAAAGTGGATTCCCTCAGAATAGAGTGTCTCTTTCAACATCAAATTTCAGCTGACACAAGAGTAAGAAATGGATTCCACCTGAAGCATCCGGAAAAAAAGTTGCTGGCACTCTAACAAAGTAGGCCTTTTTATGGCTCTTAGTAACTCAATGAACAGTGTCTATTATTAGTAGTAGCTTTTCTACAATACAGTTCAAGCTAGATTGAGAAAACCGAAGTTATCACCCCATTGCACATTCAAGCTTTACCTCTTGAAACAGAGGATGTTTTAAAATAATCGATATACATTATTTCTCTTCAAATGCCATAATTCCTCGGGGTCCCAGACTGGCAACCCTAAGCAACATGGATGTTGATCTGTGAGGCTGTCAGTTTTTTGTTGAACCAGAATCATTCATTGTATGCCTACTGTGCCTCTTATATTGTTCAAGAGATTATATCTCAGTCAGTGATGTTAATGTCTCCCTAGGTGCTTCTGATAATGGGTGAAGCTTGTCACAGTGACTGGGAGAAATAATAAAAATCTTGCAATGTGTGCGACAGTCATGCAAAATGAAATTTCTCTATCAAAAGTGCCAATAGTGTACTATAGAGAAACTGCTGGATACTAGGTGTACAGCAGTGAACCTATACAAGGTTGTGATCATCTCTCACAGAGACTAAGACTAGCTTTACATCATCTCAAACTCTGATAAGATAATCTGTTCCTATCTTAATTGCCTTCCAGAAACAGAGGAAGATAACATTTTTATAAGCCTAAAATTTTCTTTACAATTCTTCTAACATAGTATTTGGTTGTTGATAAACAGTTACCAGGCATAAGAGGGGACAACACCAAGTGAACCAAAACCAAAAGGCAAAAAAAAAGATAATGCAAAAGTAAAGCTAGATAAGACATCTCTGAGAATGTTACACTTGACCTACTATCAAAAGATGATGAGAAAACAGCCATGTGAACAGACCAGAAATAGCATTTTGGACCTTTGGAAAGCAATTGGTGGAATCAGGTGGTAAAGGGTTTGCTTAATTCTAGGAATCAAAGGAATGCCAGAGTGACTGGAGCATAATTAAAGTAGTGAGTAATAGTAGGATAAATTGGAGGGAGGAAAAAATCATGAGATGCGGTCAGAGACTAGGTAGCAGCCATATCATAGAAGGTCTTGTTTATGCCAAGAAATCTAGAATTTATTCTAACTAAAATGGGAAGCCAACGGAGGGACACAGACAACTGAGTTATCATGTCACTCGATTTAAATGATCACTTTATAGTGTGAAAAGCAGTGGAAAAAGAATAGAGCAAAGGAGTCCAGTTAGGAGGTCGATTACCTCCTAATTTAGGTTGTTTGAGTAAATGATCAGTGGTAGCCTAAACTAGGGGACTACCAGTAGAAATGGAGAAAAGTGGAGATGAAATCTGGATACATTACAAGGCAGAGTAGGCAGGATATGCTGAATCATTCAACATAAGATATAAAGGTAAAAGAAGTAAAACCATGGATGATGCCTAGGTTTTTGATCTGAGAAGATGGATGGTAGCTTTACTCGTATAAGAAAGACTGCAAGAGTGTTAACATATTTTATTTTGTTTAGGCGAGGATCGTAAGTTTCATTTTAGTCAAGCTAACTTCCAGATGCTGAGTCTGGACCCCAAAGGAGTGATCAAAGCTAGAGACACAGATTTTTCTATTCATTCTTTATTTTCAGTCTTCTCAGTATCTGAAGCTCCATCCTTCAGAGAGTTTCAACCACTGTTTAAATGATGATGAGAGGCAGTGCCCCCACCTCCCACAAGAGAAACCAAGCTAGACCTTACACTCCCACCCTCAGCCTTTGAAAGCTGGTGTAGATTGTGACCATCAAATGCTCCCACTCAGGATTTTGAATACCCAGAAAAAAATTAACAAATTATTTTTGTTTGGAGCACAAGACATTCAGCAACATAAGCATTACAAGTCAAGTGTCAGCAGCACCCGATAACCAGAGTAGCAGTGATGCAAGTAAGAATGCCCAAACTAGACTTTCTCAGGCATGCCTTTCACAATTGTTTCTATTTCCCATGCTAGCATGGATTCTGCTTGCTGTTTAATCATGGTTCTACAGCCTTCCTGTTGATTCCCTGTACAGCTCAATGTCCTTACATCAGATTCCATTTTAGTAATGTAGAGTATTTTTCTGTTGTTTGCAACTAATCAACCTGATTGATACACGAGTTGGAAGATGTAGATGTTAAGTACAGTAATAAAGTGAAAAGGAAATTTCCTAGAGAGAAAATGTAGAAAAGGAGAAGAGAATTCAAAGCTACAACTTGGAGCACACCAATATGTAGAGGAAGTTTAGCAGCAAATGAACTAACAAATAAGTCAAGGAAAAGAGTTCACATGGGAAGAAAGAAAACCAGAAAAGGGTATTTTCATGGAATACAAGAGAAGAAAGAGTGAAGTTTTAAGGAAGAGCAGTGTTTAGTGCTGCTAAGAGGTTAAACAAGAACAAAGAAATTGTCATTTGATTTGACAGCATACAAATTATTAAAGACCATTTAAAAAAAAACTTGTTTAAAGGACAAGAGGGAATATAAGAGTGATTGGAAGGGGGTGGGAGACAACCAATTAGATAACTTATCAGAAAAATTGTGCTGTGAAGGACGGCAGATATATAGAACAATAGCTGATAGAGAAGTGTCATCAAGGGAAGGTATTTGTTTAAAATGGAGGACAGTAGAGCATAAATCATATATTGATGGGAGTAACCACTAGAGTAGGAGAATTTGAAGATGCAAGATAAATGGTGGTTATCTGTAGGAGTTAAAATTTTTAGAGTGGGAGATAAAGATTAGATCAACTGGAGATACTGGCTTTTTAAAAATTGTGATCCATCAGCCCCAAGTTTCATACCCATAAATGCTGATAACCTACATCCCAGTGGATGACAAAATTGAGAATGAGGGATTGGCAAGGCAGAGATGTCCAGAGGGTGAAGAAATGAAGTTTGAGGTCCGTGAGATCCAGACTGAGTAACAGAGGTTGATCTAGACTGACAAGTACAGATTTTGAGAAATGTGGTTTGTCCATTCAGCAATTGATGGACATTTGGGTTGCTTTCACTTTTTAACCATTGCGAGTATTTCTGCTATAAACATTCATGTAAAAGTCATTGCATGAATGAATATTTCTGTTTCTATTTGGAAGATACTTAGGAGTAAAATTTCTGGGTTATATTTTTGTCTTTTAGAATTGTGTTTTCAAGGACCAGAATTATTTCACTTATTAAGGGTTGTTATTCTGTTCCATTGTTCAATATGTCTGTGCTTATACCAATAACACACCTTCTTGATTACTGGCTTTATGGTAGATTTTACACACACACACATACACACACACACACACACACACACACTTGCACATATTTAATGCAAGCAATTTGGTAAGTTTGGACATAGGCATACACCATAAATCCATCACTACAATTAAAGTAATTAATGTATATCCATCATCTCTAAAAGTTTCCTCAGGGCTCTCCTTTTATTGTAGTAAGAACACTTACTATGAGGTCTACCCTCTTAGCAATTTTTTAAAGTTCACAATACAGTACTGCTGACTATAAGCACCAACTTGTATAGCAGATCTCTAAAAGTTACTCATCCTGCATAATGGAAACTTTATGCACATTTAACACATTCCCCATTTCATCCTTGCCCCAGCCCCTACAACCACTATTTTACTCTCTGCTTCTATGAGTTTGATTATTTTAGATACCTTCTGTTAGTGGAATCATTGAGTATTTGTCTTTTGTGACTAGCTTATTTTACTTAGTATAATGTTCTCTAGGTTAATTCACATAGTCACATATGGCAGCATTTCCTTCTTTTTAAAGACTGAATAATATTTCATTCTTTGTATATGCCACAGTTGTTTTTCTTTTTTTCTTTTTTTTTTATTCTACTTTATGTTCTAGGGTACGTGTGCATAATGTGCAGGTTTGTTACATATGTATATATGTGCCATGTTGGTGTGCTGCACCCATTAACTCATCAATTACCTTAGGTATACCTCCTAATGCTATACCTCCCCTCTCCCCCCACATCACGACAGGCCCCAGTGTGTGATGTTCCCCTCCCTGTGTCCAAGTGTTCTCACCGTTCAATTTCCACCTCTGAGTGAGAACATGTGGTGTTTGGTTTACTGGTCTTGCGATAGTTTGCTGAGAATGATGGTTTCCAGCTGCATCTATGTCCCTACAAAGGACAGGAACTCATTCTTTTTTATGGCTGCATAGTATTCCATAGTGTATATGTGCCACATTTTCTTAATCCAGTCTGTCACTGATGGACATTCGGGTTGGTTCCAAGTCTTTGCTACTGTGAATAGTGCCACAATAAACATACGTGTGCATGTGTCTTTATAGCAGCATGATTTATAACCCTTTGGATATATACCCAGTAATAGGATGGCTGGGTCATATGGTATTTCTAGTTCTAGATCCTTGAGGAGTTGCCACACTGTCTTCCACAATGGTTGAACTAGTTTACAGTCCCACCAACAGTGTAAAAGTGTTCCTATTTCTCCACGTCCTCTCCAGCACCTGTTGTTTCCTGACTTTTGAATGATCACCATTCTAACTGGTGTGAGATGGTATGTCAATGTGGTTTTGATTTGCATTTCTCTGATGGCGAGTGATGATGAGCATTTTTTCATGTGTCTGTTGGCTGCATAAATGTCTTCTTTTGAGAAGTGTCTGTTCATATCCTTTGCCCACTTTTTGATGGGGTTGTTTGTTTTTTCTTGTAAATTTGTTTG
Source organism: Piliocolobus tephrosceles (assembly GCF_002776525.5). Taxonomy (NCBI): domain Eukaryota; kingdom Metazoa; phylum Chordata; class Mammalia; order Primates; family Cercopithecidae; genus Piliocolobus; species Piliocolobus tephrosceles. The sequence continues at coordinate 4,451 of NW_022294760.1, read as the reverse complement.
AGTTCTTTGTAGGTTCTGGATATTAGCCCTTTGTCAGATGAGTAGATTGCAAAAATTTTCTCCCATTCTGTAGGTTGCCTGTTCACTCTGATGGTAGTTTCTTTTGCTGTACAGAAGCTCTTTAGTTTAATTAGATCCCATTTGTCAATTTTGGCTTTTGTTTCCATTGCTTTTGGTGTTTTAGACATGAAGTCCTTGCCCATGCCTATGTCCTGAATGGTATTACCTAGGTTTTCTTCTTGGGTTTTTATGGTTTTAGGTCTAACATTTAAGTCTCTAATTCATCTTGAATTAATTTGTGTATAAAATGTAAGGAAGAGATCCAGTTTCAACTTTCTACTTATGGCTAGCCAGTTTTCCCAGCACCATTTATTAAATAGGGAATCCATTCCCCATATCTTGTTTTTGTCAGGTTTGTCTAAGGTCAGATGGTTGTAGATGTGTGCTATTATTTCTGAGGGCTCTGTTCTGTTTCATTGGTCTATATCTCTGTTTCGGTACCAGTATCATGCTGCTTTGGTTACTGTAGCTTTGTAGTATAGTTTGAAGTCAGGTAGTGTGGTGCCTCCAGCTTTGTTCTTTTGGCTTGGGATTGTCTTGGCAATGTGGGCTCTTTTTTGGTTCCATATGAACTTTAAAGCAGTTTTTTCCAATTCTGTGAAGAAACTCATTGGTAGCTTGATGGGGATGGCATTGAATCTATAAATAACCTTGGGCAGTATGGCCATTTTCACTATATTAATTCTTCCTGTCCATGAGCATGGTATGTTCTTCCATTTATTTGTATCCTCTTTTATTTCATTGAGCGGTGGTTTGTAGTTCTCCTTGAAGAGGTCCTTGACATCCCTTGTAAGTTGGATTCCTAGGTATTTTAATCTCTTTGAAGCTATTGTGAATGGGAGTTCATTCATGATTTGCCTCTGTTTGTCTGTTATTGGTGTATAAGAATACTTGTGATTTTTGCACATTAATTTTGTATCTTGAGACTTTGCTAAAGTTGCTTATCAGCTTAGGGAAATTTTGGGCTGAGATGATGTGGTTTTCAAAATATACAACCATGTCATCTGCAAACAGGGACAATTTGACTTCTTCTTTTCCTAATTGAATACCCTTGATTTCTTTCTCTTGCCTGATTGCCCTGACCAGAACGTCCAACACTATATTGAATAGGAGTGGTGAGAGAGGGCATCCCTGTCTTGTGCCAGTTTTTGAGGGAAATGCTTCCTGTTTTTGCCCATTCAATATGATATTGGCTGTGGGTTTGTCATAAATAACTCTTATTATTTTGAGATATGTTCCACCAATGCCTAATTTATTGAGAGTGTTTAGCATGAAGGGCTGTAGACTTTTGTCAAAGGCCTTTTCTGCATCTATGGAGGTAATCATGTGGTTTTTGTCTTTGGTTCTGTTTACATGCTGGATTACTTTTATTGATTTGTGTATGTTGAACCAGTCTTTCATCCCAGGGATGAAGCCCACTTGATTGTGGTGGATAAGCTTTTTGTTGTGCTGCTTGATTCAGTTTGCCAGTATTTTACTGAGGATTTTTGCATCACTGTTCATAAGGGATATTGGTCTAAAATTCTCTTTTTTTGTTGTGTCTCTGCCAGGCTTTGGTATCAGGATGATGCTGGCCTCATAAAATGAGTTAGGGAGGATTTCCTCTTTTTCTATTGATTGGAATAATTTCAGAAGGAATGATACCAGCTCCTCCTTGTACCTCAGGTAGAATTATTCTGTGAATCCGTCTGGTCCTGGACTTTTTTTGGTTGGTAGGCTATTAATTATTGCCTCAATTTCAAAGCCTGCTATTGGTCTATTCAGGGATTCAACTGCTTCCTGGTTTAGTCTTGGGAGAGTGTAAGTGTCCAGGAAATTATCCATTTCTTGGAAGTTTTCTAGTTTATTTGCATAGAGGTGTTTATAGTATTCTCTCATAGTAGTTTGTATTTATGTGGGGTCGGTGGTGATATCCCTTTAGCATATTTTATTGTGTCTATTTGATTCTTCTCTCTTTTCTTCTTTATTAGTCTTGCTAGTGGTCTATCATTTTTGTTGATCTTTTCAAAAATCCATCTGCTGGATTCGTTGATTTTTTGAAGTTTTTTTGTTTCTCTATCTCCTTCAGTTTTGCTCTGATCTTGGTTATTTCTTGCCTTCTGCTACCTTTTGAATGTGTTTGCTCTTGCTTCTGTAGTTCTTTTAATTGTGATGTTAGCGTGCCAATTTTAGATCTTTCCTGCTTTTGCTTGTGGGCATTTAGTGCTATAAATTTCCCTCTACACACTGCTTTAAATGTGTCCCAGAGGTTCTGGTGTGTTGTATCTTTGTTCTCATTGGTTTCAAAGAATATCTTTATTTCTGCCTTCATTTCGTTATGTACCCAGTAGTCATTCATGAGCAAGTTGTTCAGTTTCCATGTAGTTGAGTGGTTTAAAGTGAGTTTCTTTTTTTTTTTTTTTTTTAACATACTTTAAGTTCTAGGGTACATGTGCATAACGTGCAGGTTTGTTACATATGTAGACTTGTGCCATGTTGGTGTGCTGCACCCATCAACTCATCAGCACCCATCAATTCATCATTTATATCAGGTATAACCCCCAATGCAATCCCTCCCCGCTCCCTCCTCCCCATGATAGGCCCCGGTGTGTGATGTTCCCTTTCCCGAGTCCAAGTGATCTCACTGTTCAGTTTCCACCTATGAGCGAGAACATGCGGTGTTTGGTTTTCTGTTCTTGTGATAGTTTGCTAAGAATGATGGTTTCCAGCTTCATCCATGTCCCTACAAAGGATGCAAACTCATCCTTTTTTTATGGCTGCATAGTATTCCATGGTGTATATGTGCCACATTTTCTTTTTTTTTTTTTTAATTATACTTTAAGTTCTAGGGTACATGTGCATAACGTGCAGGTTTGTTACATATGTATACTTGTGCCATGTTGGTATGCTGCACCCATCAACTCGTCAGCACCCATCAATTCATCAGTTATATCAAGTACAACTCCCAGTGCAATCCCTCCCCCCTCGCCCCTCCCCGTGATAGGCCACGGGGTGTGATGTTCCCCTTCCCGAGTCCAAGTGAGCTCATTGTTCAGTTCCCACCTATGAGTGAGAACATGCGGTGTTTGGTTTTCTATTCTTGTGACAGTTTGCTAAGAATGATGGTTTCCAGCTGCATCCATGTCCCTACAAAAGACGCAAACTCATCCTTTTTTATGGCTGCATAGTATTCCATGGTGTATATGTGCCACATTTTCTTAATCCAGTCTGTCACAGATGGACATTTGGGTTGATTCCAAGTCTTTGCTATTGTGAATAGTGCTGCAATAAACATACGTGTGCATGTGTCTTTATAGCAGCATGATTTATAATCCTTTGGGTATATACCCAGTAGTGGGATGGCTGGGTCATATGGTACATCTAGTTCTAGATCCTTGAGGAATTGCCATACTGTTTTCCATAATGGTTGAACTAGTTTACAATCCCACCAACAGTGTAAAAGTGTTCCTATTTCTCCACATCCTCTCCAACACCTGTTGTTTCCTGACTTTTTGATGATTGCCAATCTAACTTTTGTGAGATGTTATCTCATTGTGGTTTTGATTTGCATTTCTCTGATGGCGAGTGATGACGAGCATTTTTTCATGTGTCTTTTGGCTGTATGAATGTCTTCTTTTGAGAAATGTCTGTTCATATCCTTTCCCCACTTTTTGATGGGGTTGTTTTTTCTTGTATATTTGTTTGAGTTCTTTGTAGATTCTGGATATTAGCCCTTTGTCAGATGAGTAGATGGCAAAAATTTTCTCCCATTCTGTAGGTTGCCTGTTCACTCTGATGGTAGTTTCTTTTGCTGTGCAGAAGCTCTTTAGTTTAATTAGATCCCATTTGTCAATTTTGGCTTTTGCTGCCTTTGCTTTTGGTGTTTTAGACATGAAGTCCTTGCCCATGCCTATGTCCTGAATGGTATTACCTAGGTTTTCTTCTAGGGTTTTTATGGTATTAGGTCTAACATTTAAGTCTCTAATCCATCTTGAAATAATCTTCATATAAGGAGTAAGGAAAGGATCCAGTTTCAGCTTTCTACTTATGGCTAGCCAATTTTCCCAGCACCATTTATTAAATAGGGAATCCTTTCCCCATTTCTTGTTTCTCTCAGGTTTATCAAAGATCAGATGGCTTCAGATGTGTGGTATTATTTCTGAGGACTCTGTTCTGTTCCATTGGTCTATATCTCTGTTTTGGTACCAGTACCATGCTGTTTTGGTTACTGTAGCCTTGTAGTATAGTTTGAAGTCAGGTAGCGTGACGCCTCCGGCTTTGTCCTTTTGACTTAGGATTGTCTTGGCAATGCGGGCTCTTTTTTGGTTCCATATGAACTTTAAAGCAGTTTTTTCCAATTCGGTGAAGAAACTCATTGGTAGCTTGATGGGGATGGCATTGAATCTATAAAT
>NW_022294759.1:0-2367 GCF_002776525.5 Piliocolobus tephrosceles | reverse complement strand
ATAAAGGGGATATCACCACCGACCCCACAGAAATACAAACTACCATCAGAGAATACTATAAACACCTCTACGCAAATCAACTAGAAAATCTAGAAGAAATGGATAATTTCCTGGACACGTACACTCTTCCAAGACTAAACCAGGAAGAAGTTGAATCCCTGAATAGACCAATAGCAGCCTCTGAAATTGAGGCAACAATTAATAGCCTACCCACCAAAAAAAGCCCAGGACCAGATGGATTCACAGCTGAATTCTACCAGAGGTACAAGGAGGAGCTGGTACCATTCCTTCTGAAACTATTCCAATCAATAGAAAAAGAGGGAATCCTCCCTAACTCATTTTATGAGGCCAGCATCATCCTGATACCAAAGCCTGGCAGAGACACAACAAAAAAAGAGAATTTTAGACCAATCTCCCTGATGAACATCGATGCAAAAATCCTCAATAAAATACTGGCAAACCGGATTCAGCAGCACATCAAAAAGCTTATCCACCATGATCAAGTGGGCTTCATCCCTGGGATGCAAGGCTGGTTCAACATTCGCAAATCAATCAACGTAATCCAGCATATCAACAGAACCAAAGACAAGAACCACATGATTATCTCAATAGATGCAGAAAAGGCTTTTGACAAAATTCAACAGCCCTTCATGCTAAAAACGCTCAACAAATTCGGTATTGATGGAACGTACCTCAAAATAATAAGAGCTATTTATGACAAACCCACAGCTAATATCATACTGAATGGGCAAAAACTGGAAAAATTCCCTTTGAAAACTGGCACAAGACAGGGATGCCCTCTCTCACCACTCCTATTCAACATAGTGTTGGAAGTTCTGGCTAGGGCAATCAGGCAAGAGAAAGAAATCAAGGGTATTCAGTTAGGAAAAGAAGAAGTCAAATTGTCCCTGTTTGCAGATGACATGATTGTATATTTAGAAAACCCCATCGTCTCAGCCCAAAATCTTCTTAAGCTGATAAGCAACTTCAGCAAAGTCTCAGGATACAAAATTAATGTGCAAAAATCACAAGCATTCTTATACACCAGTAACAGACAAGCAGAGAGCCAAATCAGGAATGAACTTCACAATTGCTTCCAAGAGAATAAAATACCCAGGAATCCAACTTACAAGAGATGCAAAGGAGCTCTTCAAGGAGAACTACAAACCACTGCTCAGTGAAATAAAAGAGGACACAAACAAATGGAAGAACATACCATGCTCATGGGTAGGAAGAATCAATATCGTGAAAATGGCCATACTGCCCAAGGTTATTTATAGATTCAATGCCATCCCCATCAAGCTACCAATGAGTTTCTTCACAGAATTGGAAAAAACTGTTTTAAAGTTCATATGGAACCAAAAAAGAGCCCGCATTGCCAAGACAATCCTAAGTCAAACGGACAAAGCCGTAGGCGTCACACTACCTGACTTCAAACTATACTACAAGGCTACAGTAAACAAAACAGCATGGTATTGATACCAAAACAGAGATATAGACCAATGGAACAGAACAGAGTCCTCAGAAATAATACCACACATCTACAGCCATCTGACCTTTGACAAACCTAAGAAAAACAAGAAATGGGGGAAGGATTCCTTATTTAATAAATGGTGCTGGGAAAATTGGCTAACCATAAGTAGAATGCTGAAACTGGATCCTTTCCTTACTCCTTATATGAAAATTAATTCAAGATGGATTAGAGACTTAAATGTTAGACTTAATACCATAAAAACCCTAGAAGAAAACCCAGGTAATACTATTCAGGACATAGGCATGGGCAAGGACTTCATGTCTAAAACACCAAAAGCAATGGCAACAAAAGCCAAAATTGACAAATGGGATCTAATTAAACTAAAGAGCTTCTGTACAGCAGAAGAAACTACCATCAGAGTGAACACGCAACCTACAGAATGGGAGAAAAATTTGCAATCTACTCATCTGACAAAGGGCTCATTTCCAGAATCTACAAAGAACTCAAGCAAATATACAAGAAAAAAACAAACAACCCCATCAAAAAGTGGGGAAAGGATATGAACAGACATTTCTCAAAAGAAGACATTCATACAGCCAACAGACACATGAAAAAATGCTCATCATCACTCGCCATCAGAGAAATGCAAATCAAAACCACAATGAGATACCATCTCACACCAGTTAGAATGGCAATCATTAAAAAATCAGGAAACAACAGGTGTTGGAGAGGATGTGGAGAAATAGGAACATTTTTACACTGTTGGTGGGACTGTAAACTAGTTCAACCATTATGGAAAACAGTATGGCGATTCCTCAAGGATCTAGAACTAGATGTACCATATGACCCAGCCATCCCACTACTGGGTATATACCCAAAGGATTATAAATTAT
>NW_022294758.1:0-1357 GCF_002776525.5 Piliocolobus tephrosceles | reverse complement strand
AATGATTGCCATTCTAACTGGTGTGAGATGGTATCTCATTGTGGTTTCGATTTGCATTTCTCTGATGGCCAGTGATGATGAGCATTTTTTCATGTGTCTGTTGGCTATATGAATGTCTTCTTTTGAGAAATGTCTGTTCATATCCTTTCCCCACTTTTGGATGGGGTTGTTTGTTTTTTTCTTGTATATTTGTTTGAGTTCTTTGTAGATTCTGGAAATGAGCCCTTTGTCAGATGAGTAGATTGCAAAAATTTTCTCCCATTCTGTAGGTTGCCTGTTCACTCTGATGGTAGTTTCTTTTGCTGTGCAGAAGCTCTTTAGTTTAATGAGATCCCATTTGTCAATTTTGGCTTTTGCTGCCGTTGCTTTTGGTGTTTTAGACATGAAGTCCTTGCCCATGCCTATGTCCTGAATGGTACTACCTAGATTTTCTTCTAGGGTTTTTATGGTATTAGGTCTAACATTTAAGTCTCTAATCCATCTTGAATTAATCTTCGTATAAGGAGTAAGGAAAGGATCCAGTTTCAGCTTTCTACTTATGGCTAGCCAATTTTCCCAGCACCATTTATTAAATAGGGAATCCTTTCCCCATTTCTTGTTTTTGTCAGGTTTGTCAAAGATCAGATGGTTGTAGATGTGTGGCATTATTTCTGAAGGCTCCGTTCTGTTCCATTGGTCTATATCTCTGTTTTGGTACCAGTACCATGCTGTTTTGGTTACTGTAGCCTTGTAGTATAGTTTGAAGTCAGGTAGCGTGACGCCTCCGGCTTTGTCCTTTTGCCTTAGGATTGTCTTGGCAATGCGGGCTCTTTTTTGGTTCCATATGAACTTTAAAGCAGTTTTTTCCAATTCGGTGAAGAAACTCATTGGTAGCTTGATGGGGATGGCATTGAATCTATAAATTACCTTGGGCAGTATGGCCATTTTCACAATATTGATTCTGCCTATCCATGAGCATGGTATGTTCTTCCATTTGTTTGTGTCCTCTTTGATTTCACTGAGCAGTGGTTTGTAGTTCTCCTTGAAGAGGTCCTTTACATCCCTTGTAAGTTGGATTCCTAGGTATTTGATTCTCTTTGAAGCAATTGTGAATGGAAGTTCATTCCTGATTTGGCTCTCTGCTTGTCTGTTACTGGTGTATAAGAATGCTTGTGATTTTTGCACATTAATTTTGTATCCTGAGACTTTGCTGAAGTTGCTTATCAGCTTAAGAAGATTTTGGGCTGAGACGATGGGGTTTTCTAAATACACAATCATGTCATCTGCAAACAGGGACAATTTGACTTCTTCTTTTCCTAACTGAATACCCTTGATTTCTTTCTCTTGCCTGATTGCCCTAGCCAGAACTTCCAACACT
>NW_022294757.1:0-1367 GCF_002776525.5 Piliocolobus tephrosceles | reverse complement strand
AATATTAAGACACAGACTTTTAAACATTTTTAATTATTTTCATCACATTGTCACATTGCTTCTCTAAATCATCTTACTGACACATTCCACCACACCTTTCAGAACATGCTATGACTCAAGGCTATTTATGGATCTGGAATCACAGAGGGGTGTTGGGGGTAAATGTTGAATGGAATCACAGGGTCTTGAGGGCGACTGCCTCAAAGAAGACCATTCATTACCTTTTCATTAGGGAAAACTGGATTAACTTCGCCAAATGTGGTTGAAATAACTGGCAAATAATTTTCAGAGGAATTTAGGAGTTCAGTGTCTTTAGCTTCATCAGGACCTGCCCAGATGTTCCCATTCTGATTTTCAGGATCCCATTTATTCCCAATGACTTCACTTAAATAACAGATATTCTTTGAGTTTGGGATTTGTTTTGTGTTGCAATTTGGCCACACACAGAATGAGATTCTGTGTTTATTTTTCAGAAATGTCAGCCCTGCAGCTACAGGAGATTAGGATTTCATTCAAAGGAAACAGAAATTTTTAGGTGACTTATGTGGCTCATGAGCCAGAAGTTTGAAGCCCTGAGTTCATCTTTTTTCCCCCATTTTGTCCAGCACAACTGGCAAAAATCAGCCAATCACCTTATACTTGCTAGTTTAACAGTCTTCTAAGGTGTCAAATACATGGTCACCCAGATCTTATAAGTATTTGATTTGGTCTATCCACTGGTGATATTCTGAGTATTCACACTCTCTGTACTACTGGAAACAGAGTCATTTATGCCTTTAAATCCAAATAGAGTAGAGAAACAACTCAAGAAATCCCCCCACCTAATTCAGTGAACTCACTCTTAAAATTCTGTTCCAGTGTCCCTGTGCCCCAGCAAGCTGGGCTGGGCATGGTCTGAGGCCTGGTGGGTCAAGGAGAGCTGGCTCAGCTGGGGTGCACTGTGCCTTGGTGGGTCAGCAGCCCACAATGGTGCTGGGTTTATGGGCACCAAGCCCATTCGGGAGTTGCACACACTGAGTCGGGCTCCAGTGGCCCCCAGGCTTCTAAGGGACACTCTCCTCCTGCTAGTGCCAAGCTAAGCTGTGGGGAGCAGCATGCCTGTTCACACTGCCTGACAAACTGCAGCCCCAGCCCCTGTCACAGACACCCTGGCCTGTACCCTGGTGCTTCTCATGGCTGTGGCCATTCAGGCGCTACTTCAGATCCCCTAGGACTGGGAGCAGCCTGTCTCGGGGAGACCAGGAGGATGTCTACGGAAGGCTGCTTCATGCTGCAAGGGCAGAGTTAAGTCTTTGGTACAGAGACTGGTTGGCAAAGTTGAAAATGTTGCCCCAGGCCCTTTTGGGGATTATTTACCAGCCCCTGGT
>NW_022294756.1:0-1031 GCF_002776525.5 Piliocolobus tephrosceles | reverse complement strand
GTGTCCATTTTAGATCTTTCCTGCTTTCTCTTGTGGGCATTGAGTGCTATAAATCTCCCTCTACACACTGCTTTAAATGTGTCCCAGAGATTCTGGTATGTTGTATCTTTGTTCTCATTGGTTTCAAAGAACATATTTATTTCTGCTTTCATTTCGTTATGTACACAGTAGTCATTCAGGAGCAGGTTGTTCAGTTTCCATGTAGTTGAGCGGTTTTGATTGAGTTTCTTAGTCCTGAGTTCTAGTTTGATTGCACTGTGGTCTGAGAGACAGTTTGTTATAATTTCTGTTCTTTTACATTTGCTGAGGAGTGCTTTACTTCCAATTATGTGGTCAATTTTGGAATAAGTGCGATGTGGTGCTGAGAAGAATGTATATTCTGTTGATTTGGGGTGGAGAGTTCTATAGATGTCTATTAGGTCCGCTTGGTGCAGAGATGAGTTCAATTCCTGGATATCCTTGTTAACTTACTGTCTCGTTGATCTCTCTAATGTTGACAGTGGAGTGTTGAAGTCTCCCATTATTATTGTATGGGAGTCTAAGTCTCTTTGTAAGTCTCTAAGGACTTGCTTTATGAATCTGGGTGCTCCTGTCTTGGGTGCATATATATTTAGGATAGTTAGCTCTTCCTGTTGAATTGATTCCTTTACCATTATGTAATGGCCTTCTTTGTCTCTTTTGATCTTTGATGGTTTAAAGTCTGTTTTATCAGAGACTAGGATTGCAACCCCTGCTTTTTTTTGTTCTCCATTTGCTTGGTAGATCTTCCTCCATCCCTTTATTTTGAGCCTATGTATGTCTCTGCATGTGAGATGGGTCTCCTGAAGACAGCAGACTGATGGGTCTTGACTCTTTATCCAGTTTGCCAGTCTGTGTCTTTTAATTGGAGCATTTAGTCCATTAACATTTAAGGTTAATATTGTTATGTGTGAACTTGATCCTGCCATTATGATATTAACTGGTTATTTTGCTCATTAGTTGATTCAGTTTCTTCCTAGCCTCGATGGTCTTTACATTTTGGCATGTTTTTG
>NW_022294755.1:1490-8267 GCF_002776525.5 Piliocolobus tephrosceles | reverse complement strand
AGGAGCCACAGGGTTTAGAGCAGGGACTGGAAGTTTGTTGAGACACATGTGAGTGCACTCAAACATCTTCCATGAAACGTGGAAATAAATACAGTGTCCCAGAGAGGTCCCTGGCTTTGGGATATACATATTTCTGTAACAGAATGGCACTGGATGTCTGCTGTATTTTTTTCTCTGCTCTTTTGGCAAGTTTTATTTGGGTGTGTGTCTCCTGTACAGAAGGTATGACACCAGTTTTTGCCACCAAGTATTTACAGCCGTTGGTGCCTCCTATGTGGGTCACTTTTGTGCCGTGGTTTCTTTGGGGAAATTGTAGGTCTCCTACCCAAAGCACATTGCCCATTTCAAGGTACTCCTGGTTTCTGAACACCTGTGGCAGTGCCTTCCATATGGGTGAAGCCAGCCGAGAAAGTATCCCACCCCAGGAGGTGGGGACTGGTGATTGCCTGTGTGAGGAGGCCGGGGATGAGCCCTGGACTAGAACTTGTGATCGGCTGCTTTTCCTTCCCCTCCTCTCCCTCCTATTTTCCCACCACCCCCCCTTTTTAAAAATTTCTTTTCAAAAATTCAGCAAGTATTTTGGTTTCCTTTATTCGCTATTCCTTGCTAATGGTATGCAGAGTGAACCTGGGACAGTGGAAAGGAAAGTTGTACTTGGCTTCAGATGATCCTACCAGCCCCGCATTGAGGGGCTTCCACCAGGTGCCATTGTCAAGTGGCCTTGTGGAGGTTCTCCTTTGAGTCCTCAGCGTTAACCAGCAGAGGCAGGTGGTACTTATTCCTGGTTAATGTTGGGGAAGTTGAGCTCAAAGTGGCTAAGGGAACTTCCCAAAGTCACATAGGAAGTAGCAGAGTAGAACCAAACACAGACTGTCTCTGAATCAGGCAGGTTGTCTGATTCCAAAATGGGCTCTTAATTTTTGGAGGTCAGAAAGCTGAGTAGACACACATATTTCTTTTATCTTCTTCTTCTTCTTTTTTTTTGAGCTAGGGTTTCGCTATGCTGCCTAGGCTGGTCTAGGCTCAAGCTGTCCTCCTGCCTCAGCGTTCTGAGTGCTGGACTTACAGGTTTGTGTCACCACACCCAACCGAACAGACATTTCTTGAAAGAAGACATACAAATGGCCAAAAAATATGTGAAAAATATGCTCACTATCACTTATAATCAGAGAAAAGCAAATCCAAACCACAGTGAGGTATCATCTCACCTGTTAGGATGAGTATTATCAAAAAGACAAAAAATAACAAGTGCTGGCGAGGATATGGAGAACAGGGAGCTGTGACACACTGTAGGGGTGTACACTAGAGCAGCTGGCTGGCCGCAGGCCGCACGCTCACATCCCAGCACTTTGGGAGGCCGAGGCGGGCAGATCACCTGAGGTCAGGAGTTTGAAACCAGCCTGGCCAACGTGGTGAAACTCCGTCTTTAGTAAAAACACAAAAATGAGCTGGGAGCGGTGGATCACACATGTAGTCCCAGCACTGTTGGGCAGCTGAGGTGGCGGGTCACTTGAGGCCAGGAGTTCAAGACAAGCCTGGCCAACGTGGTGAAACCTCATCTCTACTAAAAAATACAAAAATTTGCCAGGTGCAGTGATGGACGCACGTTATCCCAGCTACTCGGGAGGCCGAGGCATGAGAACCACTGGAACCCAGGAGGTGGATGCTACAGTAAGCAAGCCGAGATTGCACCACTGTACTCCAGCCTGGGCAACTGTGAGACTATGTCTCGAAGAGAAAAAGGAAAAAGAGTAAGAGTAAGCTAGGGCACCCACTATGGCAAACAGTATGGAGGTTCCTCAGAAAACTGCAAATGAAATTAAAGTGTGATCCAGCAGTCCCACTACAGTGTAGATACCCAAAGAAAAGGAAATCAGTGTCCGAGGGGCATCCGCACCTCTGTGTTTCCTGCAGCACTGTTCACCATAGCCAAGATATGGAACCAGCCTTGGTGTCCAACAGCAGATGATGGATAAAGAAAATGTGGTCTTTCTACACAGTGGAGAACTATTCAGCCATAACACAGGATGAAATCCTGTTATTCTCAGCAACGTGGATGGAATTGGAAGATATTATGAAATAAGCCAGGGACAGAAAGTTACACAGCACATGTTCTCTTATGTGGAAGGCAAAAAAGAGTGGATCTCATGGAAGTTGGAAGTAGACAGAGGCTCCTAGAGGGTGAGAAGGGTGGGGGAAGAGAGAGATAGGGAGAAATTTGTTAAAGGATACCAAATTATAGCTGGATAGGAATAAGTTCTAGTGTTCTATAACATAGGATGACTACAGTTAACAAGAATATATAGTTTCAGGCTGGGCCCGGTGGCTCATGCCTGTAATCTTACCATTTTGGGAGGCTGAGTTGGGTGGATCACCTGAGGTCAGGAGTTTGAGACCAGCCTGGCCAACGTGGTGAAACCCCGTATCTACTAAAAATACAAAAATTAGCCGGGCATAGTGGTGGGTGCCTGTAACCCCAGCTACCAGGGAGGCCGAGGCAGGAGAATAGCTTGAACCTGGGAAGCAGATGTTGCAGTGAGCTGAGATCACACCACTGCACTCCAGCCTGGGCAACAGAGCAAGACTTTGTCTCAAAAAAAAAAAAAAAAAAAAAGTAGTTCCAGATAATTGGAGGAAGGGTGTTGAACGTTACCAACACAAAGAAATGATAAATGTTTGAGATAGCGGATGTGCTAATTACGCTGATCACATACATTACATGTATTATAACATCACTATGTGTACTCCATACATATGTACAGTACAGAATTATATGTCAGTTAAAAAAGAAAAAGCTGAACTTAGATTGGAATGGCTATGAAGTAGCTAACTTTTTCATATTTTCGATAGAGACCCTAGGCATTTATTTTAAGTAAACTACCCTTGGCTTCAGGAAATGTTTAGTATTTGAATTTTAGCCTTGCATTTTATAATACACAGAGGTAAAACTGTAGGCTTGCTTTAGGTACAGTCACAGGGGTTTGCCATGATGACTTTTTTATGTAATAATGGGGAAATATACCTTAATTAATAGGCATACATGCTCATTTTTCTCCCTCGTACACATTTTTAGTTGTTGTCCAGGCATTGTGATACCTATGTAAACAGTATGTGATATCTTAGGTAGGAATCAGAATTTTAAGGTAAGAATACTCAGAGTTATATATTTTTCAAACTTTCAATCTGGACATTTTACATGTCCATTATAAAACTGTAATTAAATTTTCAAAAAGACAATACCTGTCTTTAATATGGATAATGCTCTAGCATTTTTTTTTCTTTTTTTTTTTTTTTTGGAGGCAGGGTCTCACTTTCTCCCAGGCTGGAGTGTAGCAGTGCAATCATGGCTCACTGCAGCCTCAGCCTCATAGGTTCGAGAGATCCTCCCACTTCAGCCTCCCAAGTAGCTGGGACCACAGGTGTACAACACCATGCCCAGCTAACATTTAAAATTTTTTTGCAGAGACAGGACCTCCCTCTATTGCTCAGGCTGGTCTGGAATTCCTGGTTTCAAGTGATTGTCCTGCTTCATCCTCCCAAAGTGCTGTGATTGCAGGCATGTGCCACTGCCTGCCCCCATATAAGTGGGATGATGATTTTAGCCTAGGAGTTCCACACCAGCCTGGGTAACATAGCACAAGATCCTGTCTCTACAAACACTAGAAAAATTAACTGGTCATGGTGACAGCTGCCTGTGGTCCCAGCTACTCCAGGAGGCTGAGGCAGGAGGATAACTTGAGCCCAGGAGTTGAGGCTGCAGTGAGCTCTGATCTTGTCATTATGTTCCAGTCTGGGTGACAGAGTGAGACCTTGTCTCTTAAAAAAAGTTACTGGCTACCTGATTATTCATAGGAGAAAAACCTGAACTCTGATCTAAACCTCATACCTCGTACAAAAATTAACTCAAAATGGATCATGGACTAAAATGTAAAATGGAAAATAAAGATGAAGAGAGGAGCTGGAGACTGGGAGAAACTCTTTGTAAATCACATGTCTGATAAAGGACTCATATTTATAATATATAAAGAACTATTCAAATTCAGCAGTGAAACCAAATCATCTATTTTGAAAATGAATGAGAGACCTGAAGAGACATTTCAGGTAACATACAAGCACATGAAAAGATGTTCAACATCATGAGCCGTCAGAAAAAATGCACACTAAAGCCATGTCACTATACACCTATCAGAATGCCTGAAATAAAAAGTAGTAACAAGACCAGTGCTGGTGAGGATGTGGGGAAACGGGATCACTCACACTTGGCTGGTGGGAATGGAAGATGGTACAGCCATTCTGGAAAACAGCTTGACAGTTTCTTAAAAAACTAAATGTGCAATTGCCATAGAATGCAGCACTCACATTCATGGGCAGTTATCCCAGAGAAATGAAGACTTATATTCACACAAAAGCCTTTATGTATCTGCTCTTAGCGGCATTATTTATAAAGGCCAGAAACTGGAGACAGCCCGGAGACTGCTCAGCAGGTGAATGGTTAAACAAACTGGTGCACTCAGGCCCCAGATACCACTCTGCAGTAGTTCATGACATCCTTGTCCATCCGTCTTTCAAACTAGAAACCACCATCATCCTTAATCCCCTTTTCTCCATCCTGGGTCTCAGTGGACTTCATTTTGCATTTCTTTCCAATGCATTTTCCCTCTGTCCTTTCTGGTTGTGCCTCATGCCTCATCTCAACTGTTGTAAGAGCCACCGAATTGTTTCTCTGCCTCATCATGGAATCCTTTCTACACTTCATGCCCCGCATTGCCATTGGAACAATCTTTCCAAAACATGAACAAACTAACTTAAAAGAAATATCCCAGGTAGCCTTCCAAATAAGTCTAAGCTTTCTGTTAGAAGTTTTACTTCTTGTCTATAGGGAACCGCAAGACTGTAGAGAGATGAATTTGCTGTCTGCATTTTAAGATCAGGCAGAAATCCCTGGAGGAGCCCGTGTGGAATAGTGGTACAAATACTGGTTCTAGAATGAGAAGCCCTCATATCCTGGTTCTAACACTAGCTGGATGTTCTTGGGAAAGTTTTGGTTTCCAACCTCAGTATGAGGAAGTATACTCAAGGGATCACACAAGGCTGCTGGGAGGAGCGGATGAGGGGCGTGGTGAAAATGCTGTGTAATCCGTGAAGCACGTCGTATGTGTGAGAAGTGGAGCTGTGTGGATAGCGGTTCTGGAATCATTGTATGTAAACGATGGAAAGCACATTCGTAGTTGTGCTTGATGATACCACTGGGCACCTGTGTTGTACATGCCTGCAACATGGGTCAGACCCGGGTCAGTACAGCTCACAGTCTGGTTTTCATGCAGTTAGAAAGGCCCGAGAGGACCCTGCGCCCCTCCAGCTGTAGGAAGGAGGCAGCTGTCTCCTGCCTATATTTGGTGGGATTGTCTGTGGCTCCTTGGGGACAAGAATACAGGGAGTGGGGGAAGAAAGCCGGCCTGACTGCTCGCTATTCAGCCTTCCCCCAGGAAGGAGTGGAGGGGTCATTTCGTGGTAACTTGCCATGTCTTTCTTAAGCCATCTGCTCTTAGAAATGACCAGCATGACAAGTAAAAGACCCATTAGAGACAGATGGGCTGTGTGTCCTGTGCGTTGATGGCTTTGTGGCCTCAGAGCTGCCAGGACTTTATAGCTTTCTGGGGAATGCTGGGTCAGCCAAGGGGCTGAAAATAGTGAGAGGAAGAAAATTCCCCCTCGCTGCTCTAGTCTGGGAGTGATTACTGAGGAGAGCGGCATGGAGGGCCCAGCCATGGGGTCCCTCTCAAGCACACCCTCACCACAGTGGGAATGCGGGTCTCAACCTCCCTAGGCCTCTGTGAGTTTTGTCTATCACATACTCACCTCCAGCAGGGATGTCTATGGTGATGAGATGAGGGAGAATCATAGCACATGTGGCACTTAGTAGGCTTGTGGTGAGTGGACGCTGGCATCAGTGGAACAGGAGACTGGGCACAGTGAACTGATATCACGCCACGGCACTCCAGCCTGGGTGACAGAGTGAGACTCTGTCTCAAAAAAAAAAAAAAAACAAAAAACAAAAGGAACTAGAAGTACCATATGACCCAGCCATCAAATAACTGGGTATATACCCAAAGGATTATAAATCATGTTGCTACAAAGATACATGCACATGTATGTTTATTGTGGCACTATTCACAATAGCAAAGACTTGGAATCAACCCAAATGTCCATCAGTGACAGACTGGATTAAGAAAATGTGGCACATATACACCATGGAATAGTATGCAGCCATAAAAAAGGATGAGTGTGTGTCCTTTGTAGGGACATGGATGCAGCTGGAAACCATCATTCTCAGCAAACTATCCCAAGGACAGAAAAACCAAACACCGCATGTTCTCACTCATAGGTGGGAACTGAACAATGAGATCACTTGGACTCGGGAAGGGGAACATCACACACCGGGGACTATCACAGGGAGGGGGAAGGGGGGAGGGAGTGCATTGGGAGTTATACCTGATGTAAATGACGGGTTGATGGGTGCTGGCTAGTTGATGGGTGCAGCACACTAACATGGCACAAGTATACATATGTAACAAACTTGCACGTTATGCACATGTACCCTAGAACTTAAAGTATAATAAAAAATAAATAAATAAATAAATAAATAAATAAAAATTAAAAGATTAAAAAAATAAAATAATGGAGCTACATTTTTTCTAATAGTATTCTTTAATACTATTCTAATGATAGTGAAGTTATATCACATAGAATCTTTGGACCAATTAAAAATGGTAACAG
>NW_022294755.1:0-1390 GCF_002776525.5 Piliocolobus tephrosceles | reverse complement strand
ATGTACCCTAGAACTTAAAGTATAATAAAAAATAAATAAATAAATAAATAAATAAATAAAATTAAAAGATTAAAAAAATAAAATAATGGAGCTACATTTTTTCTAATAGTATTCTTTAATACTATTCTAATGATAGTGAAGTTATATCACATAGAATCTTTGGACCAATTAAAAATGGTAACAGGAATAAAATATTTTAGATGCAAAAAAAAAAAAGGAAAAAAGGAAAAGAAAAAGAAAACACATTAACATTGTTGGGTTGAGATGTCAAAGAATAGAACTTGGAGCTATCAGAGTAGCTGGAAATGTAGAGGGAAGTTCTTGAAAACAATGAAACCACAGAAAGACTGAGTTTCCAAGGGTGAATATCAACTTCTCAAATCTTTAGCTAACTACTAAACTACACATGTTCAGCGGAGATGAGGGGATAGGAGAGGTGAGAGGGGCAGGCGAGAAAAAAATACAGTAGCTGGAAAGCAAAAGAACTGAGCAAGATTATTTAGCTGCTGAACAAGGCAGAAAAGAACAAATTTGCTGTGTGAACGTAGGATACAGGCTTGTTAAAATACTGCTAGAAGAAAAAAATCCTCATAAGACCACTACTGAATGAAGAATAACTAGCCTCTATCATTTGTTATCCACAATGTACCATTTTCAACCAAAATTATATTACACATTCAAAAATTACAGAAAAGTTTGTATCCTGGTGGTGTAGGGAAGGATTGATAGAATGTAATGAGAAAGATTTTAGAGAGTAGGAGAATTGTTTACTAACTTGATTGTGGTGGTGGTTACATGGATGTAAAATTGGTCAAAATTTGTCCAAATGTGTGTATAAAATGGGCGCGTTTTAATGTATAGACTATAATTAGTAAAAATGAGAATAGGCACATTAAAAAAAAAAAAAAGTTTTCTCCCAGTTCCAAAGACAAGCAAACAGGAACTATAGAAGAAGTAAAGGAGTAAAGAAGTGGTTGAACTTTGTTATAATTCATTAACATAGAGTGTCTTTTGTTTTTGTTTGTTATCCTGACGTCTTTTGTTTGTTCTTCTTTGTTACCCTCTGATTATCTGACACTTGGAAACAATAACAACAACAACAACAACAACAAGAAAACGATGTTTTTTTTAACACCTCACTTTTTCCATTCTCCTTTTGGGCATATTTTTCTCTATTAAACTATGGCTTCTTTGATGATTTTATTTATAATTGCTTTCTAATATTGTTGAGTAATGCCTGGGCATAGTAGGAGCTTGATAACTGTATGTTGTTTGCTTGTTTGTTTGTGTGAAAGAATTATGAATGAAAAACTAAAAAGAAGAATTTCTCTCCTTTAGAATGTGCCTCCCCCAAATTCTTCTTGTCATCATTTAGGTCTTTCAATTTTTT
>NW_022294754.1:0-16145 GCF_002776525.5 Piliocolobus tephrosceles | reverse complement strand
AACTTTTTCCTACTGCAATGTGAGTTTCCTGAGGATAGAAACACCTTAGATTCCTCTCTGTACCTGCATCACCAAGAAAAATGCCTGGAAAAGCAGGCACTCAGTATACATTTCTGAGTGAAATAATGAATTCATATAACTGATGAGACTTAGCTAAATTATGTTAACTTGAGAGGGCGGTGAGGGGACAGTGGATATGACTTCCCACTGTGTATATTCCTAAACAATCTATTTGAGCTTATCTGACCACACAGCATCACAGATTGCTGCAGTATGCTTTCCTTTAGAGCTCACCAAGCGAGATGACTAGGTTTTCTTTTCTTTTTAATTTAATTTAAAATTTTGGGATACAGGTGCAGTCCATGCAGACTTGTTACATAGGTAAACATGTGCCATGGTGGTTTGCTGCACCTATCAACCTATCATCTAGGTATTAAGCACAGCATGCATTAGCTATTTACCTTGATGCTCCCCCTCCCTCCAACCCTACCCCCACAAGCCCCAGTGTGTGTTGTTCCCTGCCCTAGGTTCGTGTTCTCATTGTTCAGCTCCCACCTATAAGTGAGAACATGCATTGTTTGGTTTTCTGTTCCTACCCTAAGTTTGCCAAGCATAATGGCTTCAAGCACTATCCATGTCCCTGCAAGGGACATGATCTCATTCCTTTTTACGGCTGCATAGTATTCCATGGTGTACATGTACCACAATTTTTTATCCAGCCTGTCAAAAGACATGGGCTTTATAGTTGATTCCATGTCATTGCTATTGTGAATAGTGCTGCAATGAACATATGCGTGAATGTATCTTTGTAACAGAATGATTTATATTCCTTTGGGTATATCCTCTGTAATGGGCCTGCTGGGTCAAATGGTATTTCTGGTTCTAGGTCTTTGAGGAATCACCACACTGTCTTCCACAGTGGTTGAACTAATTTACATTCCCACCAACAGTGTTAAGTGTTCCTATTTCTCCATAGCCTTGCCAGCATCTGCCATTTCTTGACTTTTTAGGAATTGCCATTCTGAATGCCGTGAGATGGTATCTCATTGTGGTTTTGATTTGCATTTCTCTAATGATTAGTTACATTGAGCTTCTTTTCATAGTTTTATTGGCCGCATAGATGTCTTCTTTTGAGAAGTGTCTGGTCATGTCTTTTGCCCACTTTTTAATGGTTTTTTCTTCTTTTAAATTTGTTTAAGTTCCTTGTAGATTCTGGATGTTAGACCTTCATCAGATGGATAGATTGCAAAAATGTTCTCCCACTCTATAGGTTGTCTGTCCACTCTGATGATCGTTACTCTTGCTGTGCAGCCCTTTAGTTTAATTAGAACTCATTTGTCATGCTTTTTTGTTACAATTGCTTTTGACATTTCCATCAGGAAATCTTTGCCTGTGCCTATGTCCTGAATGGTATTGCCTAGATTTTCTTCTAGGGTTTTTATCATGGGTTTTACATTTAAGTCTTTAACCCATCTTGAGTTAATTTTTGTATAAGGTGTAAGGAAGGGGTCCAGTTTCAATTTTCTGCATATGGCTAGCCAGTTCTCCCAGCACCACTTATGCAATAGGGAATCCTTTCCCCATTTTTTGTTTTTGTCAAAGATCAGATGGTTGTAGATGTGCTGTATTATTTCTGAGTTCTTTGTTTTGTCTAGTTGCTCTATGTGTCTGACTTTGTATCAGTTCAATGCTGTTTTGGTTACTGTAGCCTTGTTGTCTAGTTTGAAATCGGGTACTGTGATGCCTCTAGCTTTGTTCCTTTTGCTTAGGATTGTCTTGGTTATATGGGCTCTTTTTTGGTTCCATATGAATTTTAAAGTTGTTTCTAATTCTGTGAAGAATGGAGGTGACCATCCTTTCCATCCCTCAATGCCTTCCTGTCTCTAACACGCTCCCCACCCAAGCCACCTTCATCCTGCTGCATGCTCTGTAGGGACCCTCAACAATGTCATCTGACCATCTCTCTCTCCTTATGTTGGACAGTACAGTCTCACCTCATGGTGTTCTGGTTCCTGCCTACCTGTTCTGCGTCATCTCTTGACTCTTTCCTCCTGGCACTTTGAAGCAAGGCCAAGCTCCTTGTTGCCCTCTGAATTTGCTGAGTTCCACATCCCTCTGCCCTTCGTGCACGTATTCCCTCAGCTTTGATAGTCTGCCACTCTTTTCTCTTGCAAACCACTAAGCAACCTCATGGTTCTGCTTAGCTGCCCACTTCTGTGATGCTTTCCTAACTTCTCATCAACGATGTGAGTACTCCTTGATCCTACTATCCCTTATATATAGTTATTTCCTCAATTATATGATGCTTTAGAAGGCAGTGGTATAAGAGTATGAGTTATAGAAGAAAATAATGAAGACTTGAAAGTTTTCAGAATAAAATGTAAAAAATTTGAAGAACGTAAAAGATCAAAATGTATTTTAAAAGATCATGGGCTATGTGAACAGAAAAACCTAGGTTCTAATGCTATTCTTCTGTTCACCCACTGTGAAGCCTGGAGCAAGTGATTTATCCTCTCTAAGCCCTAATTCCCTCGCTTGCAACATGAGGGCAATAGTAGTCCCCACATCACGTTTTTTGTGAAGATTAAATGAGATGACTTAGCTAAAGCACTCAACACAACAACTGACAAACATTAAGTACTCAGTGCTATTATTAGGTGTGACTGCAATTGTCCACAGTACAATGAACAATTGAAAGGAGTTGCAATGAAGAACCTCATTGCTTGACAGGTATTTGGAGAGTAACTGGGTTTAATGAGGGTGGGAAATTAGCCCAAGAAAACATTAGAAGGAAGGTGACAGAACCCTGTGTGATGGTGAATATATGTATAACTTAACTGGGCTGCAGTGTGCCCAGATTTTTGCTCACACATTATCCTGGGTGTTTCTGGAAGGATGTTTTTGGATGAGATTAACACTTGAATCAGCAGACTGAATAAAACTGATTGTACTTCCTGACATGAGTGTACCCCATCCAATTGGTTGAAGGCCTAAATAGAGAGAACCAAAAGGCTCACCTTCCTCTAAGAGAGAATTTCTCCTGCCCAACTGCCCTTGAACTAAGACATTGTCTTCTTTTTGCCTTCATGCTTAAACTAAAATGTTGGCTCTTCTTGGTTCTTGAGCCTGTCAGCTTTCTAACTGGAGCCACCCCATTGGCTCTTCTGGGTCTCCTGCTTGTTGACTCAGCCTGCAGGTGCTGAGACTTACAAGTCTCCATAATCATATGAGCCAATTTCTCATAATAAATATCTATGTGTCTCTCTCTCTATATATATATATGTGTGTGTGTGTGTGTGTGTATGGAACATCTGAGTAGTGGCTGGTGTCTGCAGCACACAGCTATTTTGTGAAAAGCATATTAGTTAGTACATAGTAGGCTCCCACAGCAGCAGGGAAGAAAGGTGAGAGGTCTAAACCATAACCCATCACACAACTCTGAGTATTGAAAAGTGGATAAGGAAAATGAGTTCTGCAAATGAGGTCGTACCGGAATTTTCAGTGTTTGTTTGCAGGCCACACAATGTTTAAGATGTGTGTAATATGGCATTTTCTGCTAACTAAACTTCTTAACCTTGGGGATAAGAGTACTTACCCTGTATTTCATTTATTCAAGCAGAAATATTTGTTGAATGTCAACAATGTGCCATGCATTGTTCTAGGAAAGGAAGATAAGATAGGCAAGGTCCTTGCTCCATTGCACTTATCTTCTTGTACGAGGAAGCATATTATACACATAGGCAAATAAATAAACAAGGAAACTGTCTTATGGTGGTAAGTGATAGCAAAATCAGGTGACATAAAAGAGATTGAGTTAACCTGGTGATCAGAGAAGGCTTCTCTGAGGAGTGACAAGAAGAGTTAGCCATGCAAAGGTCAGGGGAAGACATTCCAGGCATAAGGAGCCAAGTATAGAGACCCAAAGTCAAAGGCAAGCTTGACCTGTGAGAGGAACAGAATGTGGGTGGAGCATAAGTGGGCATGAGGAAGCGTGGTACCCACTTGTGGGACCAAGAGGCTGGGGCATGTCTAAATAGTATTGGTTTTTATTCTGGGTGTGATAGGAAACCACTAGAGGTGTAGAACAGGAAAGTAACTTGATCTCATTTGCACTTTAGACAAATCATGCCTGGTGCCCTGTGATAAAATTAATCATGGGGAGGGTGACTATAGTCACCTTAATTGTACATTTGAAAATAGCCAAAAGAATATAAATGGATTGTTTCTAACACAAAGGATAAATGCTTGAGGGGATGAATACCCCATTCTCCATGATGTGGTTATTATGCATTGCATGCCTATAGCAAAACATCTCATGTACTCCATAAATATATACACATTCTATGTACCCACAAAAATTAAAAATAAAAAAATTTAAAGAAATTAATTATGGGGGAAAGAGGAGACAGCTCAATGCAATGCCTGATCCTAGATCAGACCTGGGACCAGGAAAAACATGTTTTTATTTTGCTATAAAGAACATCAATGAGACAATCAGCAACATTTTAAAATGTATGTAGATTTGACAATGTCAAGGTCAATTTTCTGATTCAGATAATTTTACTTTATGTATGTCAGAGAGAGTCCTTGTTTTTAGGAAACACACACTGGAAGACATTATGTCTGCAACCTATTCTCAAACAGTTCAGAAAAAAACCCCATAAAAACAAAGAGAGATAATGATAAAGCAAATGAGATCAAATGTTAATGAATCTGGGTAAAGGGTATATGAGGATTCTTTGCAAATTTTTTCTACTTTTTCATAAGTCAGATTTTGTTTTTTAAGTGTGAGATATATAGAGAGGTGGATTCAAAGAAACAGCGTGGGAGTAGGGAGTTTGACTGAATGGTTATTGTGGAGGACCAGGTGTCTTAGTAAACGACATTCTGTCACCTGACCGTTCACCACTGCGAGAATTTATGACAATTTACTGCAAAGAGATGCAAACACTTCTTTCCATTTTCATCTCTCCACATGCCTAGAAGAGGACTGACCATTTTGCTTATAGAGGGCCTGGCACATAGTAGGTATTTCATAAGTCTTGAATTGAACAAACCTTTCCACTGGCCAATTGGTTTTCTCTCTCAGCCAAGTTATGGGTATAGGATGTTTCAGGTTACTTTTTTTTTTTTCATGAATTTTGTGTAAGTGGACTGACCATGAATAGTACTTGGCTTAGGCAACAACTCCCACAGACTATGAGGTGTTTCCAGCAAACCTCAAAGGTACTATTAAATGGATACAGCAGGGGCAAAATCAGAACTACCTTTCAAACATTTTCTGGCACTTAATCTCCTTGGCTTAGGTATTTAGCTGAGAGGAAGCAAGAGGATGCATTGGAAAAAGGACAAAGTTGGATGTTCAAGGTCCTGTGTTTTACTGCCAACTTTCACTACTTACTAGGTGTATTTCCTGGAATTCCACTCAATGTCTCTGAGCCTCTTCAGCTTTGAAATATGGATAATCATTCTGCTTTGCCTTGTGTGCTTGTTGAGGCACAGCATAAAACATTCAGTCTTATAACACATGCAATAGACATTTCTGGGACTGTTTCTTCATGTAAAAAAAGGAAAATCCAAATAGGATCGAGATACTTTGTGTCTTTTAAATCTGGAAATTCTTTTGAGTCCAGAAATGGAGTCGCACAATGCCAAAAATTATAAAATATACCATTTAAATAAATGTCCTTGCTATTTCTGATGGATAAAATAGATTGTTAAATGACTGTATTTTTCTCTTTTCATCAATATGTTTAATATCATGTAGACATAGCTTGAAAGGGTTTGCTTCACTACACTAATCAGTTGATCCATTCAAATCTCTAAGTTGGGACTTGCAAGAAGTCATCTAAATGCTTTCTTGTTCCTTCTCAACCTTGGCTGCACATTGGAATCATCTGGAGATTCTGATTTAATTAGTCTGTAGTATCTGAATAATGGATGTTTAAATGGTCCCCAAGTATTTCTGATGGTGGCTAAGTTTGAGAAACCTTGTTCAAGAAGATAATTCCAATTAGTGTTCCATGTGGTTCTCTAAAGATTCTGTAATAAAACCAGCACACAGAAAAAGAGGCCTGCCAAATCCTAACCACAACAAACGGAGATTCTAGGTTCCTGAGTGGGCATTTGTAACTACAAATTTAGATCTTAAATTTTCACCAGACAATAAAATAAAATCTCCATTATGTAGAAGTCTACTTCAAGAGGAAGAAAGATAAATCGCTTTTTGTAACTGACTATTCCTGTCTCATCTCTAGCTCTGTTGCAGATCTCTCCCACATACAGCCCTGAGAAGAACTGGTGACACTCAATGGCCTACCTGTGTCCCATCAGCATTGAGGGCGCCCTTTTTACAGACTAGCAAAGGCCCTACCAGGCCAGAGCTGGTGTCCTTAATTGGATCAACTACTGAGAAATAAAGATAGATCAGACAGGGAGGATCACCAGCAGTTGGGCTTACGCTCTCAGGCACTGTCCACTTGTATGTGAAGGTTTCACCTGGTTTAACATGTGCCCCTGGTTTCACAAATCCTGAGGATATAAACCAAACAATTATTCAAAGCAACAGGAAAGAACATTATATTGGTCAGACTGGGTCTTCCAACCCTGGGTCTTCCAACCCTGGGTGTCTCCCTCTGTTGATGAAGAATTTTGTACCAGGAGAGTGGTTTTCTCTTGTGTATCCTACCAGAGGAGGCCACTGCCACAATCTGCTGGCTTATGAGATGAAAGTTTAAATCAAAGGATTATCTTCTTAATAAATCCCATACAGTTTCTTACTCAAATGCCAGCCTTAACAAATATTAAAAGACTGATAGTGGCCCATTCAACAATTAAGTGAAAATTCATAAAATATCACTGGAATGCTTTCTATGTGGAATATATTATACTTGGTCTTGCAGAAGATACACAAAAGAATTAAGCAAGAAACCTATCTTTAAAGAGTTTGAAATATAGGAGAGTGAACTTGGAAATCATCCAAATAACTACAAGATAGAGGAGTTTAGTGAATGCCCAAGGTTGCAAAGCTGATAAATAGCGAATCTGGGATTCAAACTCAGTTTTTGTCTGATTCCAAAGACTGTGAACTTAACCCTTACACCATACTATGAAAAAACACATTGAATCTTTCCTGCTAGACAAGGCCAGAGGCTCACTCTGCATTTTATCCAGTGCTCTGCAAAAAGGTACCCAATATGTTTGCTGAGTTCACAAGCATTTTGTCTGTTCTAGCGTTCTTTCTGCACACACAAACACACAGTCATTCTGAGCATTTTTTTCTTTTACTTTTTAAGAGACAGGGTCTTGCTCTGTCATCCAGGCTGGAGTACACTGGCATGATTATAACTGTAATCTTGAATTCCCAGGCTCAAGGGATCCTCTTGCCTCAGCCTTCCAAATTGCTGGGCTTACAAGCATGACCCACTGCACCCAGCCATTTTGAGTATTTTGACCAAGGAGGAGAGGACAGGTATAGGAATTGTTACCGCAGCAAGAGAGGGTGAGGATGGGTCCAGGGAGAGGGAATTCTCTTCCATTCCTTTCTCCTCTGTCCCCTCACCATCACCACGAAACCTATTCTCAACTGGCATCACACTCGAGTATTAAGAGTATCCTAGGAAGCCAGGATATCTGCTGCAGTGACAGGGATGAGTATCAAGGAACTAGAAGTTTCTCAAGAGCAGTATCATGAATGGATTAGAGTTCCCCCAGCCAATGGGCAACAGTTACCTTTCTTACATTTAGAGAACCTGTGCCATGTACTCTGTGATGGGGAGAGGCTATATCAGATGATAAGCACATATTACTGTTTTTTATAAATATATTTGTTGATTTGATACAGAGCAAAGACCATGTGTAAGATGTTGATGTCAACAAACCGTTAGAAATCAGGTTTTCCCTTCAGCCTTTACCTGCAAAATCCTATGCAACCTGCAACTGAAAAGCTCTTCATCTTACAGAAAAAGAAGTGATTGTGAAAGTAGCTCACTTTTGCAATTTACTATATTACTGAGAAAAAAAAGAAATAAATGAACATTTCCTAAGAACCTACTATGGGCCAGACCTTGTCCTAAATTATCTCCCTCCCTTTCCAAAGCCCTGAGAGGTGAATATTGTTATCTGCATTTGACAGGAGAGAATCAGGTTCAGAAAGTTTAAGTGATTGCCCAAGCCCTCAGGACACGTAAGAGAAGGGACCAGGATTTGAAGCAGATCTGTTTATTTCTAAGTGCTTTGCTCACCCATCCTGTTTCCTCCCTAAGTCCAGAGTGAGACTTACCATCTAGGTTTGGGGCTGCATCAGATGCCTTGTCATAGATCACGCTGTGGGGCAAAATGCTATAGACCTTGTCAGCTTTGTTGGCAAAGGTCACTAACAGGGTATCACCCACCTCTGCCGTGATGACTGGGCCTGAAAAATATCAAGTAGAAGAGAGAGAAGAGAATGAAAAGAGACAGAAAGAAGTAGAGCAGAAGAGTCACTCTGTGCAGATATATATGCCCCGCTAAAACATCTCCCTGGGTTCAATGCATGGGGGATGGTTTTTACTGTACCAAAAATTCCAAGATGGGCTTCTGCAGCAGACAGTCTCTTTCTTTTAGTAAAAGTTGCATCAACAAATTCAGTATACCGAACCTTCCAGTATTTTCCTCCTATTCTGTTGTCCCCTTGTGTGAAGTAGAGATCAGAGTCACTGAAAAGATATAGGAACCTGATTGAGGACACTTCTCAACATATCCACCAAATCCTTTAATTATGGAGCTTCATTCTATCACTTTTAGTCCACTCACCCACCCTTCTCCCCAGAAAAAGAGAGTAAAGGCTTCGACAGAGTTCCCAGGAATAGTCAACCAGCCCTAAAAGTCTTCAGAGGCTGGATGATACTCAAGCTCATTTCTCTCTTAGCCATTGTACTTTCTTCCCCAGAGGTCCAGCAACTGAAGCAGGTGCAAGTAAACTCCTTGTTTACCAATATTAGAGTCCCAGAATGGTGTTCTACAGTAACAAAGAGCTAACCGGTTTCTCTGCAGAATAAGCATACCTCTCTCTCTTGCTGATGTCAATATGAATAGTCTCTGCATCTAGTAAGCTCTTTGACATCTGGCATTATTAAGAAATGGAGTGTCGGGGCTGGGCGCGGTGGCTCAAGCCTGTAATCCCAGCACTTTGGGAGGCCGAGACAGGCGGATCACGAGGTCAGCAGATCGAGACCATCCTGGCTAACACGGTGAAACCCCGTCTCTACTAAAAAATACAAAAAAAAACTAGCCGGGTGAGGTGGCGGGCGCCTGTAGTCCCAGCTGCTCGGGAGGCTGAGGCAGGAGAATGGCGTGAACCCGGGAGGCGGAGCTTGCAGTGAGCTGAGATCCGGCCACTGCACTCCAGCCTGGGTGACAGAGCGAGACTCTGTCTCAAAAAAAAAAAAAAAAAAAAAATGGAGTGTCTAGTCAATTAAATAGTGTTATTAATGGAGAGCTACCATACAAACCATATACATGAAATGCCAAATTTCCAAATCATGAATATGATAACATAAATTCTAATACTGTCTTTATACTACCTTATTTCTGTTAATGGTACCATCACTCCTGCAGCCATGTAGATTTTCTTTTTCTCCTTCATTCCCTTAACTCATTCATCCTTACTTTGTAAAATTTTCTGGCACTCTTCCTTTTCTACTCTCCTTGTGCATCTTTTCTTTTCCTTTCTTCCCACTACCATGACCCCAGTTCATGCCCTAACCACACTGGGTGTGGCCCATTATATGAACTTCTGAACTGTATCCTCTATCTGATACTGGCTCATTTAATTTTCTTCTCAGCATATACACACACAACTATTAGATTAGTGCAAAAGTAAGTCAAATGGTCATAATGGCCAAGACCGTGATTCCAAATTTGTTTTAATGGCCAAAACTGCACTTACTTTTTCACTTAATACAATATTATATCCAAAATGGTAATTTTAATTGTCATTTACCTGCTCCAAAATCTTCAATTGCTTCCAATTGCCAATCAAATAATGTTCAAAAAGATTAAAGGGCCTCTGCAATTGATATCCCGTTTACCCCAATTCTCTATTTCTCTATGCAAATGCCCATTCTTCTATGCAACTTGTTACTGCAGTCTCATCTGTTCATTCCCCCCATGCCATAGGTGTTTTGCATCAACCCCTGCATCTAAAATTCCCTTCTTCCCTATTCAGTTAGATAAATTCTATCACTCCTCAAGATCTTGCTTAAGTCTCACTTCCTCTATGACTAGCTTAGCTCTCTCTGAACACCCAGATAACTCACTGCCAGGACAACTCACCTCATTCTTATTTGTAATTTGCAGTTACTTCTCTACTCCTGTGAACCCAACTTCTCCCTCTGCTTTTTATTGCTTTAGATATCCTTGTATCCCTCATGTCATCTTGCACGTTATGCTTTCATATATCACATTAAATATTGACTGAATATAGTTTAATATTTCATATTTCAGAAGGCCCTTCAGAATTCTACAAGGCCCCTAAAACAATTTTCAATGCTAATTCTCATTATTCTGTTTATGGAGAAATACTAGTCAACAGAGAATGTTGGTATCAGAGTCTTTCACATGTGGTTCACACAAATTCTTTAGGCAGGGTTCAAGTGCATCAGTTTGGTGGAATAATTAGTGAATGTATGGATGAATGAATGAATGAATGAATAAAATGTACAATTAAGGAAGCAAACGATGTTTTATTGATCACAAAGAGAATTTTTAAAATATTCCCTTAAATATAAAAAAGGATTCTTAATATCATACTGTACATTTTCTAATATCTTCACAGACATCTTTGCATATGGTTATACAGTAACAAGTCACAGGAGTCCAGATCCATCTAATAAATTGCTAGACTCAATTTTTTAAATAGTATATTCTATGGGAGCGCAGAGAGAACATGATTCATTCAAATCAGGAGTCAAAGGATTTCTAAAAGCACTTTGCACTGGAGTTTGCACATAGTACTTACTCAAGAAATTCTGATCAATGAATGAATGATCTACTGTTTTGATTTAGCCAGTAAGTCACAAAACAGGAAATATTCTACCAGTTCTCAGCAGTGCTTTTGCAGCACTATGCCATCCATGCAGTATGAGCTCATCAGAGCAGTGGTTGGAATACAAATGAGATCACAAAGAAAGCCTAACACATGCTTCTCTGACCAGAGGCTTAGAAACACCAGCAAAGAGTGCTTACCTGCCAGAGGCATTTAGAGGAAGACCACTGAATTTGTTATAGCCTTGAGGAGCATAATCCCAAAGAATTTTTTCAGCTGCTATAAAGTAGCGCCTCTGTTGACCCTTCATCTTGGGGTAGAAAATATCACTTTTGCAGTTAGCAACATTGTATTGCCCCAGCATACCAGCTGCAGAACAGAGGAAAACCACAAGCTGAGGCATAAATGCTCACAAAAGGAATCATAGAGGAAAACACTGATAGATTTGACTACTGAACATTTAGACTTTTGTACAGAAAATTAGACCATAAAGAAAGTTTTTTTAAAAAGGATAAATGGCAACAGGAGGGGTATTTGTGACACATATGACAAAACATTAATATGTAAATCACTTTTACAAATAGAGATAAAAACAAGTAAATCTCCAGTAGAAAATGAGCAAGGAACAGAAATGTTTATTCACAAAAGGAATAACGTTGACCAATAAACAAATGGAAAAAAAAAGTTCAACTTTAATGGTACTCAAATAGTGCTCAAACCTTAACAGTATCCAAATGATACTATGTTCATTGATTAGATTAGTAAAGATTAGAAAGAGTAATAATTCTCAGGTTGGTAGATGACTGGGGAAAGAGCCATACTCGTACACTTGGGGTAGAAGAATAACAATTTCCAAAAGAGAATGTGGCAACATGTGTCCATAGCTTTTAAAAAAAAAATCAAACTCTTTGACCCAGGAATTCTAAATCTAGGAGTTTTTCTAAGGAAATCTTCAGACAAAAGTGCAAACATCTATAAATAATAGTCATCAGTACTGTTTATAATAGCAAAAAAATTGGTGGGAAACGTAAGCGTTAAGCAATGGAGTGTTGATTCAGTAAGTTGTAATCTCCTTATAATGGACACTGAAGGTATTAACAATGATGACCTAAGTTCTATATTCATCGACATGAAAGTGCGTTTCTGATATATTTGTAAATGAGAAAAGTTAGCTATAGTGCGGCATCAATAAACTGATTTCATTTTATAAAATACATACATATTTACCTATTAAGAAATAGAACATAGGGAAGTTATTCACTAAAATGTGAATGTAAAATATATCTATTATGGGACTACTGATTTTAAAATCAGTGTATAGGGGCCAGATCCAGTGGCTCATGCCTATAATCTCAGCACTTTGAAAGGCTAAGGTAGGAGGATTGCTTGGGCCCAGGAGTTTGAGACCAGCCAGGGCAACATAGCAAGACTCTGTCTCTATTTGTTAAAAAACCTCCAATTATATCTATTTTCTAAATTTTTAGAATAACTTTTTTCTGAAGGCATGGACAATTTAGAAATATTGTATTTCAGTGAACGTATAAATACCAGCTTATGTCCACAACTATTGGGCTAATTTAGCAATCTTACTAGTCTCAAATGGCTGCTAATACCTTGATTTTAAATCTACAGTTTCTTCCCAGATTTAACAGCATGAGACTCTTTGAGAATACAAACCTTGTCTTGTTAATCTTTGTTTTTCCAGAAGAGCATCTAGTACATATTAACTGATTAATTTTTCAGTTGAATCTAATTGGGCTACTGCAGTTGACTAAGGCTATGATTCACTGCGGAAGGTGGACAGGAACAAGAATGTGTTATCAAAGCAGCCCTGAGCAGCTGGATCTTTGCACCTATTAGTGACTAGGTGAAGTTAGTATCCAAATTTAATCAGACATTGTTTCTTCTGTGTCTATTCCATTAACATATTTTTTTGTCTTGATTTCACCATCTGAGGGCAGACTCTTTTTATGTTAGAACTCTAATGCTGTCAAATGCTTCTTAACTAGCATCCAGTGACCAGAATTCCTCTATCAACTCCTTCTTGCATGCATACATTTATCTTCCTAAATAACTGCACTGATTATGTCACTATTATGCCTAAAGAGCTAAGGATCACACGGCCCCACCTCCTTAGCTTTGCTAAGGGGCCTGATGAGCCTCCCCAGGCTCTTCTGTCATCACTTCTCTGTAAGGAACATTATGGTCCAGCTAAGAAAGGACCTAGTGTATGGTGTCCCAAGAAACCAGGACCAGATCATTCAACAGGCATTTAAGCCAACAAATGTTTATCATGTACCTGTGATAGGCCATGAAGGAAGCTACAGGTCAATGGATTTTGTCTCAATTTGAGGAAGAACATTCCAATACAGCAGTCCAGAGATGAGGTGAGCTGCTATAACTACTCACAAGAGATGTTCAAAAGGAAATTAAATAATTGGAGGGGCGATTGGTCCTTATTATCCAGAAAGTCCTCTCCAGTGCTAAAATTTTATTACTCTACTTACAGTTGCTCAAAGAGAACATGTGTTTTTCCCAGTTCATTTTGCTTCCTCTATCTGGAAAGTCTTTCCTTCTTTATCTATTCAGTTCCTACTCATATTTCAAAGCTCATATTAGGAGCCAGCTCCTCAGGAAGCCCATATGATTGCTCCAGAGTAGTGACTACAGCCCCCAAAGAGCATTTGTCTCATTCTGCCTTAAATTTTATTGATTTTGTGAGTGTCTAACTATGTCTAACTACTAGATTATAGGTTCCTTGAAGGTCTCATCAGTTTTTAATCACTTCTCCACCTTTTTCATACACAGTGGTCAATAAATACCTGTTGATAGAATATCAAAGAGATGAGCATTATATTTTCCTGTATATTTATTACCTAATTAAATATCATACATACAAGACTCTATCTAACAGTAGGCATTGGATGAGCACTGGTGACTGTGTGGCTTTATTGTACCATTCTAAACATATCAACTGGTCTTTGTCCTTTTTACCTTGTAGGTGGTCGCTGACCTGGCAGGTTATCATCCACTTCCCAGGATTCTCGGCTATCATTTCTGTTGTAAGGAAGGTGGCTGGGAACAGGTTGACGACATCAGTCCGATGCCCTCTGCTGATGAAGGTTTTACCATAGAAATAGATGGAATGGATCTCTATCTCATTCCCCATTCCAAATAGGTGCCAGGACACAGATTCACCAACACACATATCAGGCTCAGGGAAGTTTCCAAAGAGGTATCCATTGAGGGCTGGAAATAGAAACACACTAGTGGAAGAGACTCCCCTGCAGAGGCGACCAGGACCAGATATGTTGGTAATACGTACTTGAGTATGGCTGGAAAACCCGTGCAGACCATTGGTTGTAAGGTTTTGGTGCAGAAAAACCTGGCTCTTAGAAATACATATTGTGCAAAAGAGAAATGAAATGTTTTTATTGGCCTTTTTCCAGAAAAAACACTCAATGAAAGTGAAGATCAGCACACACTGAAAACAGCCTCGGAGCTGCTGTGAGAACGCAATAATGAGGTCAGGAGAAAACAGAGTGCTTCTCATATTTACAGGGGGCTCAGTCACCTTCTGTCCTAATCCTTCACTGGCGTATCTGCTGTCTCCACCAGATTTTGTGCTCCTTGGAACTAGAAACCCTGTTTTGTTCATCCTAACAGTTATCAGGACCTAGCAGAAAAACTGGCACATAGTATCCACTTAATGAAGTGTCAAAAGCATGTAGTGAGATGGAAAGAAAAGGAACTGATTAAAAGGGTTTTATGAGAACTGTTTTGTTTGTTTACTTTAAAAAGCCAAGAGAAAAACAGTTTTTACTACATGTTGCTGGGGCAGAATCTTATTAAGTTTATGGCATTAAGTCCAGGACCAAATACTTTAAAACCATCTAAATGGCAGCTGGGACTTGACCAAGTTCAGAAAAGAACTTGATTCAGGGCTTTAAAAAGTCACAACATCCCTTCTTAAGTTCAAACTGAGTTAAAAGGCAATTGTTGCTGAAATTAATTCTAAATTATTTTAGTAAATGTAAATAAATTGACCAATAAATCGTGTACATATTAATTATCTTCCATAGGCTAGATATTTTTTAATAAAATTTTTTCTTTACTTGATTAGGTCTCCTTCTCCAGGTTCTCTCTCTCTTTTTTTTTCTTTTCAGATGGAGTCTTGCTGCGTCACACCCAGGCTGAGGTACAGTGGCACAACCTCGGCTCACTGCAACCTCTGCCTCCTGGGTTCAAAAGATTCTCCTGCCTCTGCCTCCCCAGTAGCTGAGATTACAGATGCCCACCACCACGCCCAGCTAATTTTTGTGTTTTTAGTAGAGACAGGTTTTGCCACGTTGGCCAGGCTGGTCTCAAACTCCTGGCCTCAAGTGATCCACCCACCTCGGCCTCCGAAAGTACTGGGATTACAGGCGTGAGCCAACATACCTGGCCCTTTTCCAGTCTTGAAGGATTGTTTGCAAATACACATCTACTTCAGCATACAGACTAGGGTTTTTTGTTTTTGTTTTTTGAGACAGGATCTTGCTCTGTCACCCAGGCTGGGGTGCAGTGGCACTCAGTTTACCTCAAACTCCCGGGCTAATGCAATCCTCTGACCTCAGCATCACAAGTAGCTGGGACCACAGGCATGTGCCACTATGCCCAGCTCACTTTTTTGTTGTTGTTTGAATTTTTTGTGGAGAACGGATCTCCCTATGTTGTCCAGGCTGGTTTTGAACTTCTGGCCTCAAACAATCCTCCCATAGCTGCTTCTCAAAGTGCTGGGAGTATAGGCATGAGCCATTGTGCTTGGACAGGCTTCTTTTTATGATACATGTAATCTATGTTTGCTTATGTAATTCGTTTCATTTTGTTGGACATTTTCACTTCAAAAGAATAAATGCAGAATAACAGGAATTATTTGGGCAGGTGAGTCTTAAATAATCACAGTTAGTAGTTTTCTGTAATATTTGAGATCATCATTCCCATTTTGTAAAGGTTATGAATTACAACTGGTCACAGCAATGATTTGAATTTACGTCTTCATTGACTCCATCCTTCACTGTTTTCTCTGCCTCCCTGCCTTCCCCTTTCTTTCTCTCCCTTACTTCCTTTCCTCCTAAAA
>NW_022294753.1:0-1046 GCF_002776525.5 Piliocolobus tephrosceles | reverse complement strand
CCACACCTCACAGGGTGGAGTACACCCCTGAGAGGAAGCTTCCAAAGCAAGAATCAGACAGGTGCACTCGCTGTTCAGCAATATTCTATCTTCTGCAACCTCTGCTGCTGATACCCAGGCAAACAGGGTCTGGAGTGGACCTCAAGCAATCTCCAACAGACCTATAGCTGAGGGTCCTGACAGTCAGAAGGAAACCTATCAAACAGGAAGGACACCTATATCAAAACCCCATCAGTACGTCACCATCATCAAAGACCAGTGACAGATAAAACCACAAAGATGGGGAAAAAGCAGGGCAGAAAAGCTGGAAATTCAAAAAATAAGAGCGCATCTCCTCCTGCAAAGGAGCACAGCCCATCGCCAGCAACGGATCAAAGCTGGTCAGAGAATGATTTTGATGAGATGAGAGAAGAAGGCTTCAGTCCATCAAACCTCTCAGAGCTAAAGGAGGAATTACGTACCCAGCGCAAAGAAACTAAAAATCTTGAAAAAAGAGTGGAAGAATTGACAGCTAGACTAATTAATGCAGAGAAGGTCATAAACGAAATGACAGAGATGAAAACCATGACACGAGAAATACGTGACAAATGCACAAGCTTCAGTAACCGACTCGATCAACTGGAAGAAAGAGTATCAGCGATGGAGGATCAAATGAATGAAATGAAGCGAGAAGAGAAACCAAAAGAAAAAAGAAGAAAAAGAAATGAACAAAGCCTGCAAGAAGTATGGGATTATGTAAAAAGACCAAATCTACGTCTGATTGGGGTGCCTGAAAGTGAGGGGGAAAATGGAACCAAATTGGAAAACACTCTACAGGATATCATCCAGGAGAACTTCCCCAACCTAGCAGGGCAGGCCAACATTCAAATTCAGGAAATACAGAGAATGCCACAAAGATACTCCTCCAGAAGAGCAACTCCAAGACACATAATTGCCAGATTCACCAAAGTTGAAATGAAGGAAAAAATCTTAAGGGCAGCCAGAGAGAAAGGTTGGGTTACCCACAAAGGGAAGCCCATCAGACTAACAGCAGATCTCTCGGCAGA
>NW_022294752.1:0-1224 GCF_002776525.5 Piliocolobus tephrosceles | reverse complement strand
GCAGAGACACAACAAAAAAAGAGAATTTTAGACCAATCTCCCTGATGAACATCGATGCAAAAATCCTCAATAAAATACTGGACAACCGGATTCAGCAGCACATCAAAAAGCTTATCCACCATGATCAAGTGGGCTTCATCCATGGGATGCAAGGCTGGTTCAACATTCGCAAATCAATCAACGTAATCCAGCATATCAACAGAACCAAAGACAAGAACCACATGATTATCTCAATAGATGCAGAAAAGGCTTTTGACAAAATTCAACAGCCCTTCATGCTAAAAAAGCTCAACAAATTCGGTATTGATGGAACGTACCTCAAAATAATAAGAGCTATTT
The DNA here is from genome assembly GCF_002776525.5 of Piliocolobus tephrosceles. NCBI lineage: Eukaryota > Metazoa > Chordata > Mammalia > Primates > Cercopithecidae > Piliocolobus > Piliocolobus tephrosceles. Next base: position 885 of record NW_022294752.1, on the reverse strand, counting down.
ATGACAAACCCACAGCTAATATCATACTGAATGGGCAAAAACTGGAAAAGTTACCCTTGAAAACTGGCACAAGACAGGGATGCCCTCTCTCACCACTCCTATTCAACATAGTGTTGGAAGTTCTGGCTAGGGCAATCAGGCAAGAGAAAGAAATCAAGGGTATTCAGTTAGGAAAAGAAGAAGTCAAATTGTCCCTGTTTCCAGATGACATGATTGTATATTTAGAAAACCCCATCGTCTCAGCCCAAAATCTTCTTAAGCTGATAAGCAACTTCAGCAAACTCTCAGGATACAAAATTAATGTGCAAAAATCACAAGCATTGTTATACACCAGTAACGGACAAGCAGAGAGCCAAATCAGGAAGGAACTTCCATTCACAATTGCTTCAAAGAGAATAAAATACCTAGGAATCCAACTTACAAGGGATGTAAAGGACCTCTTCAAGGAGAACTACAAACCACTGCTCAGTGAAATCAAAGAGGACACAAACAAATGGAAGAACATACCATGCTCATGGATAGGAAGAATCAATATCGTGAAAATGGCCATACTGCCCAAGGTTATTTATAGATACAATGCCATCCCCATCAAGCTACCAATGAGTTTCTTCACCGAATTGGAAAAAACTGCTTTAAAGTTCATATGGAACCAAAAAAGAGCCCGCATTGCCAAGACAATCCTAAGTCAAAAGGACAAAACCGGAGGCGTCACGCTACCTGACTTCAAACTATACTACAAGGCTACAGTAACCAAAACAGCATGGTACTGATACCAAAACAGAGATATAGACCAATGGAACAGAACGGAGTGCTCAGAAATAATGCCACACATCTACAACCATCTGATCTTTGACAAACCTGACAAAAACAAGAAATGGGGAAAGG
>NW_022294751.1:0-2954 GCF_002776525.5 Piliocolobus tephrosceles | reverse complement strand
ATAACCCAGTAACAGGCTAACCTATCTTTTCCCCACAATCGCGCCCGGCCTAACAGTGTATTTTCTAATCTTCGTTATGGGCTCTCTCTCAACCCATGAGGTTTTTGTTGTTTGTTTTTTGGGGGGAATGGGAATGATTGGATAGGGAAACACCAGGTAAATGGAATAATTATAATCCTTGCTTCATGAGACAGTATAGTTGATTTATACAAATCCCTTTCTTCATGTATTTATTAAGATGAAATTTACGTAGCACATGAATCATTTTAAACTGAACAGTTTAGTGGCATTTAGTGCATTTGCAATGTTGTACAACCACAACTTTAGTTCCAAAACATCTTCACCATTGCAAAATAAAACTCTGTACCCATTAAACAGTTTCTTCCTGTGCCTTCACCCTGCAGCCCCCAGCAAGCATAAATATGCATTTTATTTTTATAGGCTTACCCCTTCTGGATATTTCATATAGGTGGAATCATAAAATGTGTGAACTTTTTGTCTGGCTTCTTACACTGAGCATAATGGTTTCAGGGCTCATTTACACGTAGCATTTGTCAGTGCTACATTCTTTTTCATGGCTGAGTAGTATTCCACTGTATGGATGGACAATTTGTTACACAATTTGTTACTGGACATATGGGATATTTCTATGGCATTTTTTTTTTTTTTTCCCAGACAGGGTCTCGCTCTGTTGCTCAGGCTGGAGTACAGTGGCATGATCATAGCCCACAACAGTCTTGTACTCCTGAGCTCAGGTAATCCTCCCATTCAGCTTCCTGAGTAGCTGGGAGTATACGTGCATGCCACCACACCCTGCTGATTTTTCTATTTTTTGTAGAGACCATGTGTCACTATGTCGTCCAGGCTGGTCTTGAACTCCTGGGCTCAAGCACTCCTCCTGCTTCGACCTCCCAAAGTGTTGGGACTACAGCAGTGAACCATTGTGACAAGTTGTTTCTACCTTTATTGTGACTAGTGCTGCTATGAATATTTATGTGTAAATATTTGAGTACTGCTTCCATTTCTTTTGGGTCTATTCCTAGGAGTGGAATTGCTGGATCATATAGTAATTCTGTTTAACTTCTTGAGGAACCACCAAATGATTTTCCACAGTGACTATTTTGCATTTCCACCAGCAATGAACACAATTGTTCCATTTTTTCCACATCCTTGTCAACACTTACTTTTATTTTTTGAGACAGAGTTTCCCTCTTGTTACCCAGGTTGGAGTGCAGTGGTGTGATCTTGGCTCACTGCAACCTCTGCCTCCCAGGTTCAAGCGATTCGCCTGCCTCAGTCTCCTGAGTACCTGGGATTACAGGCATGCACCACCGTGCCTGGCTAATTTTTGTATTTTTAGAAGAGATGGGGTGTCTCCATGTTGGTCAGGCTGGTCTCGAACTCACTAGCTCAGGTGATCCACCCACCTCGGCCTCCCAAAGTTCTGGGATTATAGGCATGAGCCACTGCAGCTGGTCAACACTTCTTTTATTATACCCACTCTTGTGCATGTAAAGTGGTTTTGATTTGCATTTTCCTAACAACTAATGATGTTGAATATCTTTTCATGTGCTTTTTGGCCATTTCTTTTTGGGACTTTTTCTTTTTGAGACGGAGTCTTGCTCTTGTTGCCCAGGCGGAAGTGCAGTGGCGGGATCTCGGCTCACTGCAACCTCTGCCTCCCAGGTTCAAGCAATTCTTCTGCCTGAGCCTCCCGAGTAGCTGGGATTACAGGCACATGCCACTATGCCGGGCTAGTTTTTGTATTTTTAGTAGAGATGGGGTTTTACCATGTTGGCCTCGAACTCCTGATGTCGTGATCCACCTACCTCGGCCTCCCAAAGTGCTGGGATTATAAGTGTGAGCCACCACACTCAGCCAAGAAATTTCTATTCAAGTCCTTTGTCTTTTTTTCTTGTGGAGACAGGAGTCTTGCTATATTTCCCAGGCTGGTCTTGAATTCCTGGACTCAATTGATCCTCTTGCCTAAGCCCCCAAAGTGCTGGGATTGCAGGGGTGAGCCACCACACCTGGTCTCTTGGCCTTTTTTTTTTTTTTTTTTTTTTGAGATGGAGTCTGGCTCTGCTGCTCAGGCTGGAGTACAGTGGCATGATTTTGACTTACTGCAATCTCCATCTCCCAGGTGCACGTGATTCTCCCACCTCAGCCTCCCGAGTAGCTGGGATTACAGGCGCCCCCTACCACGCTGGCTACTTTTTGTATTTTTAGTAGAGATTGGGTTTCACCATGTTGGCCAGGCTGGTCTGGAACTCCTGACCTCAGGTGACCTGCCAGCCATAGCCTCCAAAGTGCTAGGATTACAGGCATGAGCTAGTATGCCTGGCCACCCATTTTTTTAAATTAGGATTTTTGTTGAGTTGTAAGACGTATATATATATCCTGGATTCTAGAACCTCTTCAGATATATATTGTATGCAAATATTTTCATTTTGTAGCTTGTCATATCCCTTTAAAAATTGTATTTAATAAGGAGTGTGTCACTTCACTTCAGAAACTTCACCTCTTTCACGCCTGTAATCCCAGCACTTTGGGAGCCCGAGGCAGGTGGATCACCTGAGGTCAGGAGTTTGAGACCAGCCTGACCAACATGACAGAACCACCTCTCTAGCTGGGCGTAGTGGCACGCACCTGTGGTCCCAGCTACTCGGGAGGCCGAGGCAGGAGAATCACTTGAACCTGGGAGGCGGAGGTTGCAGCGAGCCGAGATGGCACCAATGCATTCCAGCCTGGGTGACAGAGAGACTCCGTCTCAAAAACCAAACCAAAAACTTCACTTTAAAAACTAGAACAGTGATAGTAATTGATATCTATCTGAATCCCACCCCCTTAACTTCCCAGATCAAAGGTAATTTACTAATTTGAACTTTGTGTTTATATTTTATTATAGTTCTACGAGCTAGGTATTCATGCCTATACATTATTTCGTTTGGGTT
>NW_022294750.1:0-1509 GCF_002776525.5 Piliocolobus tephrosceles | reverse complement strand
TTTTCAAAAAACCAACTCCTGGATTCATTGATTTTTTGGAGGGTTTTTTGTGTCTCTATCTCCTTCAGTTCTGCTCTGATCTTAGTTATTTCTTGCCTTCTGCTAGCTTTTGAATGTGTTTGCTCTTGCTTCTCCAGTTCTTTCAATTGTGATGTTAGAGTGTCAATTTTAGATCTTTCCAGCTTTCTCTTGTGGGCATTTAGTGCTATAAATTTCCCTCTACACACTGCTTTAAATGTGTCCCAGAGATTCTGGTATGTTGTATCTTTGTTCTCATTGGTTTCAAAGAACATCTTTATTTCTGCCTTCGTTTCGTTATGTACCCAGTAGTCATTCAGGAGCAGGTTGTTCAGTTTCCATGTAGTTGAGCGGTTTTGATTGAGTTTCTTAGTCCTGAGTTCTAGTTTGATTGCACTGTGGTCACAGAGACAGTTTGTTATAATTTCTGTTCTTTTACATTTGCTGAGGAGTGCTTTACTTCCAATTATGTGGTCAATTTTGGAATAAATGCGATGTGGTGCTGAGAAGAATGTATATTCTGTTGATTTGGGGCGGAAAGTTCCATAGATGTCTATTAGGTCCACTTGGTGCAGAGCTGAGTTTAATTCCTGGATATCCTTGTTAACTTTCTGTCTCGTTGATCTGTCTAATGTTGACAGTGGAGTGTTGAGGTCTCCCATTATTATTGTATGGGAGTCTAAGTCTCTTTGTAAGTCTCTAAGGACTTGCTTTATGAATTTGGGTGCTCCTGTATTGGGTGCATATATATTTAGGATAGTTAGCTCTTCCTGTTGAATTGATCCCTTTACCATTATGTAATGGCCTTCTTTGTCTCTTTTGATCTTTGATGGTTTAAAGTCTGTTTTATCAGAGACTAGGATTGCAACCCCTGCTTTTTTTGTTCTCCATTTGCTTGGTAGATCTTCCTCCATCCCTTTATTTTGAGCCTCTCTATGTCTCTGCATGTGAGATGGGTCTCCTGAATACAGCAGACTGATGGGTCTTGACTCTTTATCCAGTTTGCCAGTCTGTGTCTTTTAATTGGAGCATTTAGTCCATTAACATTTAAGGTTAATATTGTTGTGTGTGAACTTGATCCTGCCATTATGATATTAACTGGTTGTTTTGCTCGTTAGTTGATGCAGTTTCTTCCTAGCCTCGATGGTCTTTACATTTTGGCATGTTTTTGCAGTGGCTGGTACCGGTTGTTCCTTTCCATGTTTAGGGCTTCCTTCAGGGTCTCTTGTAAGGCAGGCCTGGTGGTGACAAAATCTCTAAGCATTTGTTTATCTGTAAAGGATTTTATTTCTCCTTCACTGATGAAACTTAGTTTGGCTGGATATGAAATTCTGGGTTGAAAATTCTTTAAGAATGTTGAATATTGGCCCCCACTCTCTTCTGGCTTGTAGAGTTTCTGCCGAGAGGTCTGCTGTTAGTCTGATGGGCTTCCCTTTGTGGGTAACCCGACCTTTCTCTCTGGCTGCCCTTAAGATTTTTTCCTTCATTTCA
>NW_022294749.1:0-1691 GCF_002776525.5 Piliocolobus tephrosceles | reverse complement strand
ATCATTGGGACATGGTTAGATGCCATCTGCAGGGAAGAGAAGATAATGTTACTATAGACATTTCCAAATTAAAAGAACAAATTTTTGAACCATCAAAAGTACATTTAAATTTGGTACCAGGAACTGAGGCAATTGTGAGAGTTGCTGATGGCCTCGCAAGTCTTCACCCTGTTACTTCGGTTAAGAGCATTGGCAATTCCATGATTGTAAATTTTGTATTAATCCCTGTGTGCCTGTTCTGTCTGTTGTTAGTCTGCATGTATACCCAGCAGCTCTGAAGAGAGAGCGAACATCGAGAATGGGCCATGATGACAATGGTGTTTTAGTCAAAAAGAAAAGGGGGAAATGTGGGGGAAAGAAAGAGAGATCAGATTGCTTCTGTGTATGTGTAGAGAAAGGAAGACATAAGAAACTCCATTTTGATCTGTGCTAAGAAAAATTCTTCTGCCTTGAAATGCTGTTAATCTGTAACCCTAGCCCCAACCCTGTGCTCTCAGAAACATGTGCTGTGCTGATTGAAGGTTTAATGGATGTAGAGTTGTGCAGGGTATGCTTTGTTAAAAGTGTGTTTGCAGACAGTATGTTTGGTAAAAGTCATCACCATTCTCCAGTCTCCAGTACCCAGGGACACAATGCACTGTGGATGGCCGCAGAGACCTCTGTCCAAGAAAGCCTGGGTGTTGTCCAATGTTTCCCTCACAATGAAACAGCATGAGATATGGCCTCGTGGGAAGGGAAAGACCTAACTATCCCCAGCCTGACATCCATAAACGGTCTGTGTTGAGGAGGATTAGTGAAAGATGAAGGCCTCTTTTCAGCTGAGATAAGAGGAAGTCATCTGTCTCCTGGTCGTCCCTGGGAATGGAATGTCTTGGTGTAAAACCCAATCATGCATTCTATTTACTGAGATAGGAGAAAACCACCTTATAGCTGGAGGTGAGACATGCTGGCGGCAATACTGCTCTTCACTGCATGGAGATGTTTGTGTAAAATCAAACATAAATCTGGCCTACGTGCACATCCAGGCACAGCACTTTTCCCTAAACTTATTTGTGACACAGAGTCCTTTGCTCACATGTTTTCCTGCTGACCCTCTTCTCACCATTACACTATAGTCCTGCCACATCTCCCTCACCAAGATAGTAGAGAGAGTGATCAATAAATTGTGAGGGAACTCAGAGACCAGTGCTGATGCAGGTCCACATTTATTGAGCGATGGTCCCCCGGGCCCACTTTTCTTCCTGTATACTTTGTCTCTGTGTCTTATTTCTTTTTTTTTTTTTTTTTACTTTAAGTTCTAGGGTACATGTGCATAACGTGCAGGTTTGTTACATATGTATACATGTGCCATGTTGGTGTGCTGCACCCATCAACTCGTCAGCACCCATCAATTCATCATTTATATCAGGTATAACTCCCCAATGCAATCCCTCCCCGCTCCCCCCTCCCCATGATAGGCCCCAGTGTGTGATGTTCCCCTTCCCGAGTCCAAGTGAGCTCATTGTTCAGTTCCCACCTATGAGTGAGAACATGCAGTGTTTGGTTTTCTCTTCTTGTGATAGTTTGCTAAGAATGATGGTTTCCAGCTGCATCCATGTCCCTACAAAGGACGCAAACTCATCCTTTTTTATGGCTGCATAGTATTCCATGGTGTATATGTGCCACATTTTCTTAATCCAGTCTGTCACAGA
>NW_022294748.1:0-1135 GCF_002776525.5 Piliocolobus tephrosceles | reverse complement strand
AAGGATCATAAATCATGCTGCTATAAAGACACATGCACACGTATGTTTATTGCGGCATGATTTATGATCCTTTGGGTATATACCCAGTAATGGGATGGCTGGGTCATATGGTACATCTAGTTCTAGATCCTTGAGGAATCGCCATACAGTTTTCCATAATGGTTGAACTAGTTTACAATCCCACCAACAGTGTAAAAGTGTTCCTATGTCTCCACATCCTCTCCAGCACCTGTTGTTTCCTGACTTTTTTATGATTGCCATTCTAACTGGTGTGAGATGGTATCTCATTGTGGTTTTGATTTGCATTTCTCTGATGGCCAGTGATGATGAGCATTTTTTCATGTGTCTGTTGGCTGTATGAATGTCTTCTTTTGAGAATTGTCTGTTCATATCCTTTGCCCACTTTTTGATGGGGTTGTTTGTTTTTTTCTTGTAAATTTGATTGAGTTCTTTGTAGATTCTGGATATTAGCCCTTTGTCAGATGAGTAGATTGCAAAAATTTTCTCCCATTCTGTAAGTTGCCTGTTCACTCTGATGGTAGTTTCTTTCGCTGTGCAGAAGCTCTTTAGTTTAATTAGATCCCATGTGTCAATTTTGGCTTTTGCTGCCTTTGCTTTTGGTGTTTTAGACATGAAGTCCTTGCCCATGCCTATGTCCTGAATGGTACTACCTAGGATTTCTTCTAGGGTTTTTATGGTATTAGGTTTAACATTTAAGTCTCTAATCCAGCTTGAATTAATTTGCGTATAAGGAGTAAGGAAAGGATGCAGTTTCAGCTTTCTACTTATGGCTAGCCAATTTTCCCAGCACCATTTATTAAATAGGGAATCCTTTCCCCATTTCTTGTTTCTCTCAGGTTTGTCAAAGACCAGATAGCTGTAGATGTGTGGTATTATTTCTGAGGACTCTGTTCTGTTCCATTGGTCTATATCTCTGTTTTGGTACCAGTACCATGCTGTTTTGGTTACTGTAGCCTTGTGGTATAGTTTGAAGTCAGGTAGCATGATGCCTCCAGCTTTGTTCTTTTGACTTAGGATTGTCTTGGCAATGCGGGCTCTTTTTTGGTTCCATATGAACTTTAAAGCCGTTTTTTCCAATTCTGTGAGGAAACTCATTGGTAGCTTGATGGGGATG
>NW_022294747.1:0-1914 GCF_002776525.5 Piliocolobus tephrosceles | reverse complement strand
GTGACAAATCCACAAGCTTCAGTAACCGACTTGATCAACTGGAAGAAAGAGTATCAGCGATTGAGGATCAAATGAATGAAATGAAGCGAGAAGAGAAACCAAAAGAAAAAAGAAGAAAAAGAAATGAACAAAGCCTGCAAGAAGTATGGGATTATGTCAAAAGACCAAATCTACGTCTGATTGGGGTGCCTGAAAGTGAGGGGGAAAATGGAACCAAATTGGAAAACACTCTACAGGATATCATCCAGGAGAACTTCCCCAACCTAGCAGGCCAGGCCAACATTCAAATTCAGGAAATACAGAGAACGCCACAAAGATACTCCTCCAGAAGAGCAACTCCAAGACACATAATTGCCAGATTCACCAAAGTTGAAATGAAGGAAAAAATCTTAAGGGCAGCCAGAGAGAAAGGTCGGGTTACCCACAAAGGGAAGCCCATCAGACTGACAGCAGATCTCTCGGCAGAAACTCTACAAGCCAGAAGAGAGTGGGGGCCAATATTCAACGTTCTTAAAGAAAAGAATTTTAAACCCAGAATTTCATATCCAGCCAAACTAAGTTTCATAAGTGAAGGAGAAATAAAATTCTTTACAGATAAGCAAATGCTTAGAGATTTTGTCACCACCAGGCCTGCCTTACAAGAGACCCTGAAGGAAGCCCTAAACATGGAAAGGAACAACCGGTACCAGCCATTGCAAAAACATGCCAAAATGTAAAGACCATCGAGCCTAGGAAGAAACTGCATCAACTAATGAGCAAAATAACCAGTTAATATCATAATGGCAGGATCAAGATCACACATAACAATATTAACCTTAAATGTAAATGGACTAAATGCTCCAATTAAAAGACACAGACTGGCAAACTGGATAAAGAGTCAAGACCCATCAGTCTGCTGTCTTCAGGAGACCCATCTCACATGCAGAGACATACATAGGCTCAAAATAAAAGGATGGAGGAAGATCTACCAAGCAAATGGAGAACAAAAAAAAGCAGGGGTTGCAATCCTAGTCTCTGATAAAACAGACTTTAAACCATCAAAGATCAAAAGAGACAAAGAAGGCCATTACATAATGGTAAAGGGATCAATTCAACAGGAAGAGCTAACTATCCTAAATATATATGCACCCAATACAGGAGCACCCAGATTCATAAAGCAAGTCCTTAGAGACTTACAAAGAGACTTAGACTCCCATACAATAATAATGGGAGACTTCAACACTCCACTGTCAACATTAGACAGATCAACGAGACAGAAAGTTAACAAGGATATCCAGGAATTGAACTCATCTCTGCACCAAGCGGACCTAATAGACATCTATAGAACTCTCCACCCCAAGTCAACAGAATATACATTCTTCTCAGCACCACATCACACTTATTCCAAAATTGACCACATAATTGGAAGTAAAGCACTCCTCAGCAAATGTAAAAGAACAGAAATTATAACAAACTGTCTCTCTGACCACAGTGCAATCAAACTAGAACTCAGGACTAAGAAATTCAATCAAAACCGCTCAACTACATGGAAACTGAACAACCTGCTCCTGAATGACTACTGGGTACATAACGAAATGAAAGCAGAAATAAAGATGTTCTTTGAATCCAATGAGAACAAAGATACAACATACCAGAATCTCTGGGACACATTTAAAGCAGTATGTAGAGGGAAATTTATAGCACTAAGTGCCCACAAGAGAAAGCAGGAAAGATCTAAAATTGACACTCTAACATCACAATTAAAAGAACTAGAGAGGCAAGAGCAAACACATTCAAAAGCTAGCAGAAGGCAAGAAATAACTAAGATCAGAGCAGAACTGAAGGAGATAGAGACACAAAAAACCCTCCAAAAAATCAATGAATCCAGGAGTTGGTTTTTTGAAAAGATCAACAAAATTGACAGACCGCTAGCAA
>NW_022294746.1:0-1015 GCF_002776525.5 Piliocolobus tephrosceles | reverse complement strand
TTTATTATACTTTAAGTTCTAGGGTACATGTGCATAACGTGCAGGTTTGTTACATATGTATACATGTGCCATGTTGGTGTGCTGCACCCATCAACTTGTCAGCACCCATCAATTCATCATTTATATTAGGTATAACTCCCCAATGCAATCCCTCCCCCCTCCCCCCTCCCCATGATAGGCCCCAGTGTGTGATGTTCCCCTTCCCGAGTCCAAGTGAGCTCATTGTTCAGTTCCCACCTATGAGTGAGAACATGCGGTGTTTGGTTTTCTCTTCTTGTGATAGTTTGCTAAGAATGATGGTTTCCAGCTGCATCCATGTCCCTACAAAGGACGCAAACTCATCCTTTTTTATGGCTGCATAGTATTCCATGGTGTATATGTGCCACATTTTCTTAATCCAGTCTGTCACTGATGGACATTTGGGTTGATTCCAAGTCTTTGCTATTGTGAATAGTGCCGCAATAAACATACGTGTGCATGTGTCTTTGTAGTAGAATAATTTATAATCCTTTGGGTATATACCCAGTAGTGGGATGGCTGGGTCATATGGTACATCTAGTTCTAGATCCTTGAGGAATCGCCATACTGTTTTCCATAATGGTTGAACTAGTTTACAATCCCACCAACAGTGTAAAAGTGTTCCTATTTCTCCACATCCTCTCCAACACCTGTTGTTTCCTGATTTTTTAATGATTGCCATTCTAACTGGTGTGAGATGGTATCTCATTGTGGTTTTGATTTGCATTTCTCTGATGGCGAGTGATGATGAGCATTTTTTCATGTGTCTGTTGGCTGTATGAATGTCTTCTTTTGAGAAATGTCTGTTCATATCCTTTCCCCACTTTTGGATGGGGTTGTTTGTTTTTTTCTTGTATATTTGTTTGAGTTCTTTGTAGATTCTGGAAATTAGCCCTTTGTCAGATGAGTAGATTGCAAAAATTTTCTCCCATTCTGTAGGTTGCCTGTTCACTCTGATGGTAGTTTCTTTTGCTGTGCAGAAGCTCTTTAGTTTAAT
>NW_022294745.1:0-2483 GCF_002776525.5 Piliocolobus tephrosceles | reverse complement strand
TATTCCATCACTACTTAGTTTCATGAGAGTTTTTAACATGAAGGGATGTTGACTCTTATCAAACCCTTTTCCTGCATCTATTGAGATGATCATGTGATTTTTGCCATTGGTTCTGCTTATGTTGATTTGCATATGTTGAACCAGTCTGGCATCCCAGGGATGAAGACAACTGAATCGTGGTGGATAAGTTTTTGATGTGCTGCTGGATTCAGTTTGCCAGTGCCAGTATTTTGTTGAGGATTTTCACATTCATGTTCATTAGGGAGACTGGCTTGAAGTTTCTTTTGTTGTTGTTGTGTCTCTGCCAGGTTTTGGTATTGGGATGATGCTGGCCTTATAAAATGAGTTAGGGAGGAGTCCCTCCTTTTCAATTGTTTGGAACAGTTTCAGAAGAAATGTTACCAGCTTGACTTTGTATCTCTGGTAGAATTCAGCTGTGAATCAGTCTGGTCCTGGACCACCCCCGCCTCGCCTCCCGGCTGCTGGGAGCCATGGTGGAGTAATATCATCTCCCCCTCTGGAAATTATGAACTCTTTCACAGACGGGTGTAGACCCCCAGTGTGTACACCCTCAGAGGGTGTACACCCATCTGTATTGGGAGTCATATCATCCTCTTCTTCCCTGAATATTAAGAACAGTATCCCAGGAGTGTGTGTACTCCCTGCGATATTGGGCGTCATATCCTCTCCCACATGGACATTCAAAACAATATCACTGGTGGTGTGTACATCTTCTTTGATATATAAAGTGTTATCATCCTCTCCCCAGTGGATATCAGGAACAAGTCTATTAATTATTAATATTAATAAATATAATCAAAATTAATAGTAATTATCGATATTAATGATCACAATAAAGATTGTAAAAATCAATACTGGTTTAAAATGTTAACGATTTGTAATAATAGTAATATCACTATTAATAATAAAATAATGATATCAGCAATTAATGTTACTGAAATCAATACAAAGTGATGCTGATAACAAAATAATAATTGATATTAGGGACTAATAGTATTATTAAATGACATTAATATTAATAATTAAGTTTAAGCGTGCATAATCATGTATTTAAACTGATTATCCATAATTAATAATGGTATCCTATTATTAGAATCATTGATAATTATTAAAATCGATCATTGATGTTTAATAATCATACTATTACTCCTAATACCACAGGCAGTGTACACCGACCTGTGATGTTGTTCCAAATATCCCGGGACGGAGAGCATGATTTTAGTTTTAATATCGCAGTAGGTGTACACTCACTGAGTAACATTGATCCTACTATCCAAGGGGGTAGAGTATGACATGTCTCCAAACATAGCAATGAATGGACAGCCACCTGGTAATATTGCTCCTAATATTCCCGGAAGAAGCCTACGCTATCACCTATGATGCTACACCTATCATGGCTGGTACAGATGCTTGCCAAATTCATTAGGGAAGCAGGCACCTTGTAGCTGTCTGCTCTGCTATACTCTAGAAGAGGCTCCAGTTTGGCTGTTAAATGCCCACCTGTCATTTTTTAATTCCAGGCAGCAGGAAAGAAAATAGCCAAGAGAGAAAAACAAGGGAACATCTACTCTTCCTTTTAAATTTTTTACCCAACCCCCTCTTTTTTTTTTTTTTTGGTTTAACCCAATTTGTTGAGCTATGATTACATTTAAAAAGCTGCACATGTTTAAGGTATGCATCTCAGTGAGTCTGGGGATAAGTATACATCATGAACACATCACTATCCTTAAGATGATAAAGATATCCTTCCTCCCAAACTCCCCCATTATTATTAGTAGTGGTAGTAGTAAGAAATTTTGGTAAGAACACAAAATCCACCCTTTTAGCAAATTTTAAGTATGCAATACAGTGTTCTTAGCTATAAGCACTATGCTGTAAATGAGACCTCCAGAACTTACTTACATGGTATATCTGAAACTTTGTGCTCTAACCACATCTACCCATTTCCCCTGCACCACGGCCCCTGGCAACCACCATTCTGCTCTCTGCTTTTGTGAGTGTGCCTGTTTTAGATTTCAAATACAAGTGAAATCATATAGTAATTGTCATTCTGTAGCAGGCCTATTTCATATAGCGTAATGCCCTCAAAGTCCACCCATGTTGTCCAAAATGACAGGGTTTCATTATTATGTAACACTGAATAATATTCCAATGCATATGTGTATTACCCATTTATCCTGACACTCTCCCTCCACCTGCCTCCCAACAGGCCCCAGTGTGTGTTGTTCCCCTCTCAGTATCCATGTGTTCTCATTGTTCTGCTTCCACTTGTCAGTGAGAACATGCAGTGTTTGGTTTTCTGTTCCCGGGTTAGTTTGCTGAGGATAGTGGCTTCTAGCTCCATCTATGTCCCTGCAAAGGACATGATCCCATTCCCTTTTATGGCTGCATAGTATTTCGTGGTGTATATGCACTACATTTTCTTTATCCAGTCTATCATTGATGGACATTTGGGTTGATTC
>NW_022294744.1:0-9587 GCF_002776525.5 Piliocolobus tephrosceles | reverse complement strand
ACAATGGGTCGGGGGGGTGGCTCATACCTGTAATTCCAGCACTTTCGGACGCCGAGGCAGATGGATTACTTGAGGTCAGGAGTTCAAGACCAGCCTGGCCAACATAGTGAAACCCCACCTTTACTAAAAATACAAAAATTAGCTGGGCGTGATGGCACGCGCCTGTAATCCCAGCTACTCCGGAGGGTGAGGCAGGAGAATCGCTTGAGCCCAGGAGGCGGAGGTTGCAGTGAGCCGAGATTGCTCCACTGCACTCCAGCCTGGGTGACAGAGCAAGACTCTGTCTAAAAATATATATATATATACAATGGCCTTTGGGGATGTGGGTGGGGGGAGGGTGGGAAGGAGGCAAAGGATAAAAGACTACACATTGGGTACAGTGTACACTGCTCGGGTAATGGGTGCACCAAAATCTCAAAAAATCGCCACTAAAGAACTTATCCATGTAATCAAACACCACCTATTTCCCCAAAACCTATTAAAATAATAAAAAAGTTAAACATAGGGTTACCATGTGATCCAGCAATTCCACTCCTAAGTATATACCCAAGAGTGCTAAAAACAGATATTCAAACAAAAGTTAGGCATGAATGTTTGTGGCAGCATTATTCATAAAACCCAAAAGGAGAAACAACCCAAATGTCCATGAACTGGTGAAGGTTTAAACAAATGTGCTATATCCATACCATGGATTATTTTAGACATAACATGGAATGAAGCACAGATACATAATACAATGTGAATTTAACCATAAAAAATATATAATACGTTAAAGAACCAGAAACAAAAGAATGCAGATTGCATGATCTCATTTATATGAAATGGCCAGAATAGGCAAATCTAAACAGACACAAAGTGGATTAGTAGATGCCAGGGGCTGGGGAAGGGGGAATAAGGAATGACTTCTAACAGAAATGGAGCTTTTGGCAGGGCGCATGGCTCACGCCTGTAATCCCAGCACTTTGGGAGGCCGAGGTGGTCGGATCACCTGAGGTCAGGAGTTCGAGACCAGCCTGACCAACATGGAGAAACCCCATCTCGACTAAAAATACATAATTAGCCAGGCGTGGTGGTGTATACCTGTAATCGCAGTTACTCAGGAGGCTGAGACAGGAAGATTGCTTGAACCTGGGAGGCAGAGGTTGTGGTGATCCAAGACTGTGCCATTGCACTCTGGCCTAGGAAACAAGCAAAACTCCGTCTCAAGAAAAAAAAGAAAGAAAGAAAGAAAAAGAAATGGAGCTTTCATTTTAGAAAAATGTTGTAAAATTGGTTGTGCTAATGGATGCACAATTTTCTGAATGCGCTGAAAAGTATTGACTTGTGTATTTTTATATGGTGAATGTATATGGTACATGAACTGCTTATCAAAAATAGAAAATAAACCAGCAGATAGATTTAGTAAAATTCAGGTACAAGATTGGTGGGAAATTTTATAATATGGGTGAATCAAGGTGAGAATACTGCAACTCACTGATCTTTTACATCAAATATGTGCAAAACATATGTGAGTGTGGCCAGGTGTGGTGGCTCATGCCTGTAATCCCAGCACTTTGGGAGGCTGAGGCAGGTGGATCACTTGAGGTCAGGAGTTCAAGACCAACCTGGCCAACATGGCGAAACCCCGTCTCTACTAAAAATACAAAAATTAGCCAGGTGTGGTGATACGTGCCTGTCGTTCCAGCTACTCTACTCAGAAGGCTGAGGCAGGAGAATTGCTTGAACCCAGGAGGCAGAGATGGCAGTGAGCAATTGCACCACCGTACTCTAGCTTGGGCAACAGAGCGAGACTCCGTCTCAAAAAATAATAATATGTGAGTGCTGATATCATGCAATCAAAGTACAAAGCATCAACTATGAATGTTCCTGCCAAAAAAAATTGTACCTAGATCTAACCAAATCCATAGATATAACTACAAGATATTCTCCTTAAAAAGGAGTATGTTTTGCACTGGAATGGATACTGTGAAATGTAGAAAGTGAATAATTCTACAGGACAAATAATAAACTAGTCTCTTGCCAAAAGAATAGCAAAGAAATAAATGGGAAGAGTTGTTACAGATTAGAAGATGAAGAGGAAATATTTGAATCAATGTTATCTACAATACTTCTTCCTCTTCTCCTTCTCCTTCTCCTTCTTCTTCTTCTTCATTTTTTTTTTTTTTTTTTTTTTTTTTTTTTTTTTTTTTTTTTTTTTTGAGACAGAGTCTCACTCTGTAGCCCAGGCTGGAGTGCAGTTCCAGTGGCACCATGTCAGCTCACTGCAACCTCCGTCTCCTAGGTTCAAGCAATTCTCCTGCCTCAGCCTCTGAGTAGCTAGGATTACAGTCACCCACCACCATGCCTCGCTAATTGTTTTATATTTTTAGCAGAGATGGGGTTTCACCATGTTGGCCAGGCTGGTCTCAAACTCCTGACCTCAGGTGATCCTCTCGCCTCAGCCTCCCAAAGTGCTGGGATTACCGGCATGAGCCACCACGCCCAGCCCTGTAATAGTTATTTTATTTTAAGTTCCACGATACATGTGCAGAAATTGCAGGTTTGTTACATAGGTAAACGTGTGCCATGGTAGTTTGCTGCACCTGTCAACCCATCACCTAGATATTCAGCCCCACATATATTAGTTATTTATCCTGATGCTTCTTTAGATCCTAATAAGAACAAGTAAAATTTAAAAGGCATATTTAGGTCAAACAGGGAAATTGGACATGGATATTTTCATGTGCCGTTAAATAATAATTATAATTTGTTAAAATCAATGATGGCGTCTTGATTACTTTTCCCTAACGTCCTTATTGTTTATATTGTATATTTTTGTAGACTGCATGGATTATATAGCTTGTTATAATTCATGTGTGAATTCATACATTCATATATCATATGATAGTTGGAATATACTTTGACGTATTTCGGCCCAAAAAAATAGAACATAATTGGTAAATTGTGATGTTTTTTGTTTGTTTTTTAGGGTTTGTTTTTGTTTTTGCTTTTGTTTTCAGACACGGTCTTGCTCTGATGCCCAGGCCGGAGTACAGTGGTGCAATATCTGCTCAAGAAAATGGTGATTATTAGGCCAAGTGCAGTTGCTCACACCTGTAATCCTAGCACTTTGGGAGGCTGAAGCAGGTGGATCACCTGAGGTCAGGAGTTCAAGACCATCCTGGCCAATATGGTGAAACCCCGTCTCTACTAAAAATGCAAAAATTACCCGGGCATGGGGGCAGACACCTATAATCCCAGCTACTTGGGAGGCTGAGGCAGGAGAATTGTTTGAACCCAGAGGTGGAGGTTGCAGTGAGCCAAAATCGCACCACTGCACTCCAGCCTGGGCGACAGAGCAAGACTCTGTCTCAAAAAAAAAAAAAAAAAAAAAAAAGCGAAAACGGTGATTATTGTTGAAGCTGGTTGGTGGGTACATGAAATTTTTGATACATTCTTCTATCAGCTTTGAAATTGTCCATAATAAAGAGTAAACAAGAACAACCAAATTGGAGTTTGAGTATATTAGTAAGAACTATGAGTGAAAATATCACAAATAAAAGAGTTGGGCTGGGTGTGGTGGCACAGGCCTGTAATTCCAGCACTTGGGAGGCCGAGGTGGGCCTATTGCTTGAGCTCAGGAGTTAGAGACCAGCCTGGACAACATGGCAAAACCTTATCTTTACAAAAATTAGGTGGTTATGGTGGTATGTACCTGTAATCCCCACTACTCATCAGGCTGAGGTGGGAGGATCATTTGAGCCTGGGAGGTCAAGGCTGCAGTGAGCCAAGATTGCACCACTGCACTCCAGTCTGGGCAACGAAATGAGACCCTGTCTTAAAAATATAAAAATACCTCCAGGCACTCACGTCTGTAATCCCAGCACTTTGGGAGGCCGAGGTGGGTGGATCACGAGATCAGGAGTTCAAGACCAGCCTGTCCAACATGGTAAAACCCCGACCCTACTAAAAATACAAAAATTAGCTGGGCGTGGTGGTGGGCACCTGTAATCCCAGCTACTTGGGAGGCTGAGGCAGAGAATTGCTTGAACTCAGGAGGCGGAGGTTGCAGTGAGGTGAGGCCATGCATTCCAGCCTGGGCGACAGAGTGAGACTCTGTCTCAAAATAAATAAATAAATAAATACAAATAAAGAGTTGATTATGGTCACATTCACAGAGCTGTAATTTCTTGGGTTTCTAGAGAGGATTGAAGAAAGGTGATTTTTGTTTAAAGTATAGTAAAAATATTCAGCAGCTTAATTGAGGTACAAGGTATCGATTTTTATTGGGCCTTTGAATCAGAACGTAATAAGTGGAAGGAAGTTCTGAAAAAAGTGCACTATACTGTTTACAAGGTCATTTCTGGGAATGGCATAAAGATTAGGACTGGTGAACAAAGATGATCTTCATTAATTTATTCATCAAACATTTGTTGAACACCTAGTATAAGTTCATCATACTTATAGGGACCTGTAGTCCCAGCTACTTGGGAGGCTGAGGCAGGAGAATGGCGTGAACCTGGGAGGCGGAGCTTGCAGTGAGCCGAGATCGCACCACTGCACTCCAGCCTGGGTGACAGAGCAAGATTCCATCTCAAAAAAAAGAAATTGACAGACAAGAATCTGCCCTCATTTAAATTGTACCATTTGATAAATATTGCCATAGGTGACAGCTGTGAAAGAATCAGTGCAATAAAGATAGCAGACATATCCATGACATTCCAGTGTTCTGTATCCCTATGTATGCACGGTGATGAAATCTACATTATTACTCCAAAGAGATTAGTTACTTATGTCATACTATGTCATGTTTATGTTTAATTAGGACTATATTATTATTAAGGCAATTATAGATGTATTGAAAGAAAAAGCATTCACCTGGATGATTTGAATGTTCCTGAGTTCCTTTCATTATATGCGTATACTTTCTACCACGATCCAATGTTATGTAAGCAAAATCTTTCACTAGGAATCCTGAGTTAATGAGTGTTATTGTGTATCCTCTTCTCACTGCTTTTAGTTTCAGGGTCATTTGAGTCTTAACCATTTTAAACATGGAGTCTTTGACATATTTCACCCATAATAAATTATAAAAGAAATTTTAAAGAATTCTATAATCATAAAAGTTTAACATATGTTAAATCATTTTAAAATAGTAATAATGTGGTCAAATATATTCATGGATGCGTGGTCTTGACAATCTCTATTCAGTAAGTTATCTAAGAAAGAATATATGGTAGCTTATGTTTTATATGTGATATAGGTCAATTTCTCTTTATTGGCAATTACATAAAAATAATAGCCTGCATAGTAGAGTTATCAGCTGGCAGCCACCTTTGCCTAAGGGAGGTGACATAATTTCTAATTGCTTTTGTTTAATCTTAATAATTCTTGCGTGGACTTAGCAAAAGTTGAAGAAAGTGAACAAAAACAGCAGTGGAAAGTTCATAAAAGGTAAAGTATACTATATATTAGATATTATTGTTTTACTTAATAATCTACTCTAACCACATATTTTACTCTTTCTCTTTTGTAGGAATTTTTAATATTGTTTCAGTTATACAGTACTTTATACTTCTGTACCTAAAACATAACCACAGGATATTTTTTGTAGCATTATAGTGAAGCACTGTAAACAAGTGAAATATCTATCAGTTGATAAGTAGTTCAAGAAATATGTTGGACCGGGCACAGTGGATCACGCCTGTAATCCCAGCACTTTGGGAGGCTGAGGCAGGTGGATCGCTTGAGCCCAGGAGTTACAGACCAGCCTGAACAACAGGGCAAAACTCTGTCTTTAAATAAAATAATGAGCCGGGCGCGGTGGCTCAAGCCTGTAATCCCAGCACTTTGGGAGGCTGAGACGGGCGGATCACGAGGTCAGGAGATCGAGACCATCCTGGCTAACACGGTGAAACCCCGTCTCTACTAAAAATACAAAAAATTAGCCGGGCGAGGTGGCAGGCGCCTGTGGTCCCAGCTACTTGGGAGGCTGAGGCAGGAGAATGGCATGAACCCAGGAGGCGGAGGTTGCAATGAGCTGACATCCGGCTACTGCACTCCAGCCTGGGCGACAGAGCAAGACTCCATCTCAAAATGAATAAATAAATAAATAAATAATAATAAAATAAAATAAAATAATGTAAATGTGTGTATATGTATTTTGTATGATATAATCATACATACTGTAAAATACAATGAAGTTATTTATAAGTAACTCTATAAAAATAAATTTATAAATAATAGAATGACATGTATAATTTGATACATTTTTGTTTTTTTTGAGTCTGAGTTTTGATCTTGTTGCCCAGGCTGGAGTGCAATGGTGCAATCTCGGCTCACCGCAACCGCCGCCTCCTGGGTTCAAGCAATTCTCCTGCCTCAGCCTCCGGAGTAGCTGGGATTACAGCCATGCACCACCACGCCTGGCTAATTTTGTGTTTCTAGTAGAGATGGGGTTTCTCCATGTTGGTTAGGCTGGTCTTGAACTCCCAACCTCAGGTGATCTGTCCGCCTCGGCCTCCCAAAGTGCTGGGATTACAGGTGTAAGCCACCATGCCCAGCTCTAATTTGATACATTTTTATGTATGTATACATCTGTGATACTATCACCATGTCAAGATACTAAAAATATCCAACACCTCAGAAACTACTCTTTCCCCTTTGCAATCCTCCCCTCATACCATTCCCTGCCCTGCCTTCCCCTGGCAATCATTGATCTGTTGTATATCACTATAAAAATATTTAATAGGTTTTTGGAGTTTCAAATAAACAGAATGTTACAGAGTGTGTTCTTTTCTTTGTCTGGCCTATTTCTCTTGGAATGGTTATTCTGTTATTCATCCATGAGTGCATCAATGATTCATTTCTTTCGTTGCTGAGTGGTGTTCCATTATATAGATACCCCACAGTTTGTCTGTTTTCCTGTCGATGGACATTTGAGATATTTCCAGTTTTTGATCATTACAAATAAAGCTGTTAGGTACCTTTGTGTGTGGGAACACATGTTGTGTGAACATATGCTTTTATTCCTGTTGAGGTATAATTCACCTATTGTCAAATTCACTTTCAAGGTGTGCAGAGTTGTATGAATTTTGACAAATACATGTCGTCATTTATCTACCATTACAATCAAGATATGGAATCTTTCTATGACGCCCAGAAAATTCCCTTGGGTTTCTTTGTATTTCAATGCCTTCAACCTACTTCCAGCCGCTGGCAACCACTGATCTAATTTCTATGCATATAGTGTTGGTTTTTTATAGTATCATATACTTCGGATCGTCGAATAATGATCCAATTGTTTCTGATTTCTTTCACTCAGCACCATGCTTCTGAGACTCATCCATGTTATTGTATGTATCAGTGGTTCATTTTTGTTGTTGATGAGTATTAAATCGTATGGATATGTGACAGTTTGCTAATTCATTCATCAGTTCCTGGACATTTCCGTTGTTTCCAGACTTTGTGTATGTACGGCATAAAACATGTAAAAACCATGTTTATTTCTAAGATCTGAATTTCAACACAAAACAGTTAAAATGTCCGTGATAACTGCAGAAAAATGTTTGGTCCACCCATACTTTTCTTTTTCCTTTTTTTTTTTTTTTTTTTTGGTGTGTGTGAGAGTGTATGTGTGTGTGTGTGTGTGTGTGTGTGAGTGACAGGGTCTCATTCTGTCTTCCAGGCTGGAGTGCAGTGGCATGATCTTGACTCACTGCAGCCTCAACTCCCACCCAGGCTCAATGGATCCTCCTACCTTAGCCTCCTGAATAGCTGGGACCACAGGTGCACACCACCCCACCTGGCTAATTTATTTTTCGTTTTTTTCTCTTCTTCTTTTTTTTATTCGTAGAGACAGGTTTTCACCAGGTTACCAAGGCTGATTTTTTTATTTCTAGGAATGAAAATATGATGGTTTGTCTTTAGTTGGGAATCTGTTTCCTCATTACTGCCACTTCTACCACCAGCACTAGCCCCACCCCCATATGAGTACTTAATTGTCATGAAAATAGTCAATAAGTGAGGGTGTGAAAATTCAAGGAGCGGCTGGGCAAGGTGGCTCACGCCTGTAATCCCAGCACTTTGGGAGGCTGAGGCAGGCAGATCACCTGAGCTGAGGAGTTCAAGACCAGCCTGGCCAACATGGTGAAACCCAGTCTCCACTAAAAATACAAAAACTAACTGGCCGGGCGCGGTGGCTCAAGCCTGTAATCCCAGCACTTTGGGAGGCCGAGATGGGCGGATCACGAGGTCAGGAGATCGAGACCACCCTGGCTAACACGGTGAAACCCCGTCTCTACTAAAAAATACAAAAAAACTAGCAGGGCAAGGTGGTGGGCGCCTGTAGTCCCAGCTACTCGGGAGGCTGAGGCAGGAGAATGGCGTGAACCCGGGAGGCGGCGCTTGCAGTGAGCTGAGATCCGGCCACTGCAGTCCAGCCTGGGCCACAGAGCAAGACTCCGTCTCAAAAAAAAAAAAAAATACAAAAATTAGCCGGGCGTGGTGGTGGATGCCTGTAACCCCAGCTACTCGGGAGACTGAGGCAGGAGAATTGCTTGAACCCAGGGGACGGAGGTTGCAGTGAGCCGACACAGTGCCACTGCACTCCAGCCTCGGTGACAGAGTGAGACTCTGTCTCAAAAAAAAAAAAAAAAAACGAAAATTCAAGGAGCAAAAATTGCTCTATGTATTTCATATGTAATATTGCTTAGAGATTTCCTGAAAATACATTTTTAAGTGTATGTTTATGGTAGTGATCATTGCAGACAAATGAAGAATTCAGAGCCCAACCCTAACCTCAACCCAAGAGGTAAAAAAAGGAAGAGAAAATCAAGAAGCTCAGAACAGAACCCCGGCAACATTGAACCAAGGTAATGAAACTAGATACATATTGTGTCATGTCACATTGAGATCTATGGTAGGAAATTATCTTGTTAGATGGAAGTAAAATATGACTAGTAGCAGACTTTTTGGCAAATTCTCATTTTCTTTTAAATAACTCTATAGGAAAAAAACAACTCTATGGATTTTATTTTTTAAGACAATCAACCATTTTCATGTGTGGAAAAGACCCAGGCATTACTAAGCTGTCCTGAATGTTTCCTGACAACATATTAAACAAGCAAAATTGTTTGTTTGTTTGTTTGTTTGTTTGTTTGTTTGTTTGTTTTCAGACAGAGCTTCACTCTGTTGCCCAGGCTAGAGGGCAGTGGCGTGATCAAGGCTCACTGCAGCCTCAACCTCCTAGGCTCAAGTGATTCTCCCTCCTCAGCCTCCAGTATGTTCTGCAAGAACATAGAACCCTACACCTGGCTAATTTGAAAATATTTTGTAAAGACAGGGTCTCACTATGTTGCCCAGGCTGGTCTCAAACTCCTGGCCTTAAGTGATCCTCCTGCCTCAGCCTCCCAAAGTGCTGGGATTATAGGCATGAGCCATCACACCTAGCCACAAAACTTGTTTAGAGAAAAAATTGTTATGATGATGTGAATAACTGGGTCCACAATATTTCCTTTTAGAAAGAAAATTGGCTGGGCATGGTGGCTCACGCCTGTAATCCTAGCACTTGGGGAGGTAGAGGCGGGAGGATCACCTGAGGTCGGGAG
>NW_022294742.1:0-3637 GCF_002776525.5 Piliocolobus tephrosceles | reverse complement strand
AAGTGGGGAGTGATAGCATTAGGAGATATTCCTAAGGTAAATGATGAGTTAATGGGTGCAGGACACTGACATGGCACATGTATACATATGTAACAAACCTGAACGTTATGCACACGTACCCTTGAACTTAAAGTATAATTTAAAAAATGTTGATGGAATTGCAGATAAAAGGGAATGCTTATACACTGCTGGTTACAATGTAGGTAGCTCAGCCATTATAGAAGCTAGTTTGGGAATTTCTCAAGCAACTTAAAATCGAACTACCATTTGACCCAGCAATCCAATTACTAGATATATATCCAAAATAAAATAAATTATTCTACCAAAGAGACACTGAACTGGACTCGCATGTTCATCACAGCACAATTTACAATAGTAAAGACAAGGAATTAACCTAGTTGCCCATCAACGGTGGATTGAATAAAGAAAATGTGGTACATATACACTATGAAATACTGGGAAACCATTAATAATAACCAAATTATGTTGCTTACAGCAATATAGATGCAACTGGAGACCGTTATTCTAAATGAATTAATTAAGGAACAGAAAACCAAATACTGCCTGGTCTCACTTATAAGTGGGAGCTAAAGATTGGGCACTCATAGACATACAGATTGCAACAACAGACACTGGGGACCACTATAGTCAGGATGGAGGAAGCGGGACAAGGCTGGTGTAACTTAGTTACTATGCTCACTATCTGGGTGGCAGAATCATTCATTTCCCACACCTCAGCATTACATAATACACCCATGTAACAAACCTACACATGTACCCCAGAATCTAAAGTAAAATTTACATCTAAAAACCTTCATTTTTTTCCATTCTTTCATTTATGACTGCTCTCATATTTGTTTCCCTTCTTTTAACTATGGGTACAGATCGATGTTGTTTTATAGTTTATTGAAGTGTGAAGTAAGTTCTGGATTTGCAATTGTTGTTTTGAATGTAACCATTTACTATAATATACTTCTCTTCTTAGTACTACTTTTTTCTTAAACCCGTATGTTTTGGTTTATTGTATTTTTGTTTTTACTTGTCTGAAGATAATTTCCAATTGTGTCGTTATTTTTTTCTTTGATTCATTGGTTGTTTAAGAGGGCTTCATTTAACTTTCAAATACCTGTACATTTCTAGTTTTCATACTGCAATTGAATTCTAGTTTGGGTCCACTGGGATCAGATTGGATACTTATTCAAAATACTTAAATTTGTTAAGATGTGTTTGGTGGTCTAACATGGTCCATCTCTGAGAAAGTTTCATGTATACTTGAGAAGAATGTATATTCTGATTCTGTTGGGTGGAGGGTTTTGTATATATCTGTTGGGTCCATTTTGTCTATATTGTTCTCATCTTCTGTTTCTTTATTAGTCTTCTATCAGGTTGTTCTAGCCATTATTCAAAGTTAGATATTGAATTATCCTACTATTACTTTGTCACTATCTCTTCCATTTTTATATTCTGCCAATATATGCTTCTTATATTTTGGTTGCTTGAATTGTAGATATAGATACATTTATAATTGTTATATTTTCTGGTGTATTTCTTCATTTCTCATTATATAACATCACTCTTTGACCCTTGTGATTGTTTTTAAATAAAGTTTATTTTTATATTATAAGTATAACCATCCCTGCTCTCTTTTGGTTATGATTTGCAGGAACTTTTCCCCCATTCTTTCACTTTCGGACTCCATGTGTTATTATGTTTAAGATGAGTTTCTTATAGAAAGAATGCATCTTCTTTTAAAATTCATTCAGCCACTGTTTCTTTTGATGGAAGAGTTTAATTGATTTACATTCCAAGTAATTACTAATTTTAA
Source organism: Piliocolobus tephrosceles (assembly GCF_002776525.5). Taxonomy (NCBI): domain Eukaryota; kingdom Metazoa; phylum Chordata; class Mammalia; order Primates; family Cercopithecidae; genus Piliocolobus; species Piliocolobus tephrosceles. Next base: position 1,812 of record NW_022294742.1, on the reverse strand, counting down.
GAAAGAACTTACTACTGCATTTATATATAGATATTTCTTTTGTTCTTATTTGCTTCTCCAGCTGCCTTTCTTTGTGCCATACTGATTTTTTTGTCTTCTCATGTTTTGATTTTTCGTTTCCTTTTGTGTATCATCTATAGATATTGTCTTTGGGTCCACTATGGAGATTACATAAAACATCTTAAAGTTATAACTATTTTGGGCTTGGTGCGGTGACTCACGCCTGTATTCCCTGCACTTTGGAAGGCTGAGGCAGGCGGATCACGAGGTCAGGAGATCGAGACCATCCTGGCTAACACACTGAAACCCCGTTTCTACAAAAAAAAAAAAAAAAAAAAAAATAGCCCGGCGTGGCGGCGGGCGCCTGTAGTCCCAGCTACTTCGGAGGCTGAGACAGGAGACTGACGTGAAGCCGGGAGGCGGAGCTTGCAGTGAGGCAAGATTGCGCCACTGCACTCCAGTCTGGGTGACAGAGTGAGACTCCATCTCAAATAAATAAATAAATAAATAAATAAATAAATAAATAAATAAATAAAATATATAACTATTTTGAGGAGAAAAAATCTTCAATCACACACACAAAATATTTCCTTTCATATATCTTGACTCCCATTTTATTGATACCATAAATTATATCTATATATGAAGTACTTGTAATACCACATTTAGAGTAAGTTCTTTTTATGCCTTTGTCTTTCAAATTCTATATAAAAATTAAAAATGTTTTATGCACCACTATGGCAATAATACAGTATTTTGTATTTGTCTACATATTTACCTGTAGTAGGAGCTTTATATTTTCATGAGATTTCGTGTTTCTGTCTAGTTCCCCTTTACTTCAGATTGCAAGACTGCCATTAGCATTTCTTATAATAAAAGTGCAGTGGTGATGAACTCTCTCAGGTTTTGTTTACCTAAGAAAGTATTCATTTTCCCCTTTTTTCTGAATAACAGTTTTGCTGGATATACTAATTTCAGTAGAAAATTCATTTTTTTCTTTCAGCATTTTCAATATTTCACTTCCCCTAGCCTGACATTATTCTGCTGAGATACCTGCTGATATTTATATAGAAGCTTTCTTTTATGTTATGAGTCACCTTTCTCTTGCTACTTTCAAATTCTATTTGTCTTTTGACGTTTGTGAATTTGATGATAATATTCCTAGGTATGAATCTCTGTGTATTTATCCTATTTATATTTCTTTAAGAATTTTGAATTTGAATGTCCATTCCTTTCTGAACTTTCTGATCATTATTTCTTCACATAATCATTCTGTTCTTTTCTCGCTTCTGAAATTTTCATAATGGATATATTGGTTGGCTTGAAAGTAAAAAATTATTTAAGCTTTATTTACTTTTCTACCAAAGAAAAGTATTCTTCTCTGATGTAATAATTTTAGATGAATTATCTTCACGTTCACTGATTTCTGCTCTTCTGCTTTTGAATCCTAGTAAAGCTTTCAATTCACTTATTGATTTCTTCGGCTTCAGAATTTGGTTCTTTTGCATATATTCTATTTCTTTGTTAATGATCTTATTTTGTTTTTAAATTATTTTCCTGATTTTGTTTAATTGCTCATCTGCATTCTCTTGTAGATTTTGGAATTTTGTTTTGATTGATTGATTGATTTGTTTTACTTATTTATTTATTTTGCCGCATAGAAAGCAAGCTTAGGCATCTTCATGTGCACATAAGAAAAGCCCTGGAAAAGGCCAGGCACAGTGGCTCACACCTGTAATCCCAGCACCTTGGAAGGCTGAGGTGGGTGGATCACCTGAGGTCGGGAGTTTGAGACCAGCCTGGTCAACATGG
>NW_022294741.1:0-1222 GCF_002776525.5 Piliocolobus tephrosceles | reverse complement strand
GAGCCAAGACCATGGAACAAAGGTAGTACTTTCAACAAGTAATACTGAAACAACTGGATATACACATGTCAAAAAATAAATCTAGACACACCACAAGCTGTGCGTAAAAAGTAATTCAAAGTGATCACAGGCTTAAATGTAAAATGTAAAACTATAAAACTACTAGAAGATAACACAGGAGAAAATATAGGTGATCTTGGGTTTGATAATTACATTTTAGACATGAAATCAAAGGCACAATCCCTGAAAGAATTGATAGGGTAGGGAGTAGCAAGATGGCAGAATAGGAAGAGCTCCGATCTGCAGCTCCCAGTGAGAGGTGACAACGTGGCAGCATTCCTTGCTCTCGGCACCTCCGGGTCCCGGAGTCCGCTCTGGCTGCAATCCAGGAACCCTTAGGCCACCGCTGCGCTGTGGGGGCCTGCCTCTCAGGGGATGGCCGAGGTCAGACCGGGTTGACTCCCTCTGCTGGCAGGAAGGTGTGGAGGGAGAAGTACAGTCAGGAGCTGGGGCACACATGGCTCTGGCAGGCCTGCCTGGGGCAACTGGCCAGCACCTGCTGAGTTTGATCAGGGGAGGAGCTCCCTCTGGGCTGCAGGAGTGCCCGGGCTAGGTGCCACCAAGTCCTGCAGTGAATGCCATTGAGAAGTGAAGCCAACTGGGCTTCTGGGGCGGGTGGGGACTTAGAGAACTTTTCCCTGTAGCTAAAGGTTTGTAAACGCACCAATCAGCACTCTGTGTCTAGCTAAAGGTTTGGAAAGGCACCAATCACCACTCTGTGTCTAGCTAATGTGGTAAGGGACTTGGAGAACTTTTGTGTCTAGCTAAGGGATTGTAAACGCACCAATTAGCACTCTGTGTCTAGCTGAAGGTTTGTAAACGGACCAATCAACTCCCTGTAAAATGGACCAATCAGCTCTCCACAAAATGGAGCACACAGTAGGATGGGGGTGGGGCCAGATAAGGGAATAAAAGCAGGCCACCTCAGCCAGCAAGGGCAACCTGCTCCAGGTCCCTTCCATGCAGTGGAAGCTTTGTTCCTTCTCTCTTCATAATAAATCTTTCTGCTGCTCATTCTTTGGGTCTGCGCCACCTTTATGAGCTGTAGCACTCACCACAAAGGTCTGCAGCTTCACCCCTGGGGCCAGCAAGACCATGAACCCAGAGGGAGGGAAGAACAACTCCAGACGGGAGGAACAAACAACTCCAGAGCACCGCCTTA
>NW_022294740.1:0-1679 GCF_002776525.5 Piliocolobus tephrosceles | reverse complement strand
AGATTTATTTTTTGACATGTGTATATCCAGTTGTTCCAGTATTACTTTTTGAAAGTACTACCTTTGTTCCATGGTCTTGGCTCTGCTGAATGATAAAAGATCAGTTGATTATGAGACCTTTGTCAGATGGGTAGATTGCAAAATTTATCTCCCACTCTGTAGGTTGCCTGTTTGCTCTGATGATAGTTTATTTTGCTGTGTAGAACCTCTTTAATTTAATTAGATCCCATTGGTCAAATTTTGCTTTTGTTGCAATGGGTTTTGGTGATTTCATTATGAAATCTTTGCCCATTCCTAAGTCCTGAATGGTATCGCCTAGATTTTCTTCTAGGAATTTAATAGTTTCGGGTTTTACATTTAAGTCTTTAATCTATCCTGAGTTAATTTTAAGGAACTTGAACAAATTTACAAGAAAATAAACAAGCAAATTCATTAAAAAGTGGGCAAAGGACATACACGAACAGACACTTCTCAAAAGAAGACATTCATGAGGTCAACAAAAATGAATAAAAAGCTCAACATCACTGATCATTAGATAAATGAACATTAAAACCACAATAAGATACCACCTCATGCCAGTCATAATGGTGATTATTAAAAATTCAAGAAACAACAGATTCTGGTGAGGTTGCAGAGAAATAGAAATACTTTTACAATGTTGGTGGGAATGTAAATTAGTTTAACCATTGTGGAAGATGGTGTGGTGATTCCTCAAAGATCTAGAACCAGAAATACCATTTGACCCAGCAATTCCATTTCACTGCAGCACTATTGACAATAGCAAAGACATGGAATCAGTCCAAATGCCCATCACTGATAGACTGGATAAAGAAAATGTGGTACATACATAACATGGAAGAGTATGCAGCCATAAAAAGGAAAGAGATCACGTCCCGTGTAAGATTGTGGATGGAGCTGGAACCCATTATCCTCAGCAAACTAATGCAGGAATAGAATACCAAACACTGCATATTCTCACTTGTAAGTGAGAGCTGAACAGCGAGAACACATGGACATATGGAGGGGAACATCACACACTGAGACTTACCAGTGGTGGGAGGGAGAGCATTAGGAAAAATAGCTAATGCATGCTGGCCTTATACTGAGGTGATGGGTTGAAAGGTGCAGCAAACCACCATGGCACATGTTTACCTATGTAAGGAGACTGCACATCCTGAACATGTACCCTGGAGCTTAAAATGAATTTTTTAAAATAAAATTAAAAAGAACAGTGGATTATGTTTATGTGGATCTATTTCTTGGCTCTTTTTTCTGTTTCATTAATCTATTTAGCTAATTTTCACCACTATTACAATCTCTTGATTACTGAGTTTCATAGTAAATCTTGAAGTAAAGATTTTCATTCCTTCAATTCTATATACTTTCAATATGGATTGACTATTCTGGGCTCTTTGCCTCTACATATAAATTTTGGAATCAGTTTGTTATACACAAAATAACTTGCTAGGATTTTAATTAAAATTGAATTGAATTTATTGCCCAATTTTGGAAAAACTGAACTTGACAACATTGAATCTTCCTATCCGTGAACATGAAATATCTCTTCATTTATTTAGTTATTCTTTGATTTCTTTGATCAGAATTTTATAGTTTTCCTCATATAGATCTTATACATATTTTATTATAACTATTTCATTTTTTAATGTTAATATAAATAG
>NW_022294739.1:0-1278 GCF_002776525.5 Piliocolobus tephrosceles | reverse complement strand
AACCCAGAATTTCATATCCAGCCAAACTAAGTTTCATAAGTGAAGGAGAAATAAAATTCTTTACAGATAAGCAAATGCTTAGAGATTTTGTCACCACCAGGCCTGCCTTACAAGAGACCCTGAAGGAAGCCCTAAACATGGAAAGGAACAACCGGTACCAGCCACTGCAAAAACATGCCAAAATGTAAAGACCATCGAGCCTAGGAAGAAACTGCATCAACTAATGAGCAAAATAACCAGTTAATATCATAATGGCAGGATCAAGATCACACATAACAATATTAACCTTAAATGTAAATGGACTAAATGCTCCAATTAAAAGACACAGACTGGCAAACTGGATAAAGAGTCAAGACCCATCAGTCTGCTGTCTTCAGGAGACCCATCTCACATGCAGAGACATACATAGGCTCAAAATAAAAGGATGGAGGAAGATCTACCAAGCAAATGGAGAACAAAAAAAGCAGGGGTTGCAATCCTAGTCTCTGATAAAACAGACTTTAAACCATCAAAGATCAAAAGAGACAAAGAAGGCCATTACATAATGGTAAAGGGATCAATTCAACAGGAAGAGCTAACTATCCTAAATATATATGCACCCAATACAGGAGCACCCAGATTCATAAAGCAAGTCCTTAGAGACTTACAAAGAGACTTAGACTCCCATACAATAATAATGGGAGACTTCAACACTCCACTGTCAACATTACACAGATCAACGAGACAGAAAGTTAACAAGGATATCCAGGAATTGAACTCATCTCTGCACCAAGCGGACCTAATAGACATCTATAGAACTCTCCACCCCAAGTCAACAGAATATACATTCTTCTGGGCACCACATCACACTTATTCCAAAATTGACCACATAATTGGAAGTAAAGCACTCCTCAGCAAATGTAAAAGAACAGAAATTATAACAAACTGTCTCTCAGACCACAGTGCAATCAAACTAGAACTCAGGATTAAGAAACTCAATCAAAACCGCTCAACTACATGGAAACAGAACAACCTGCTCCTCAATGACTACTGGGTACATAACGAAATGAAAGCCGAAATGAAGATTTCTTTGAAACCAATGAGAACAAAGATGCAACATACCAGAATCTCTGGGACACATTTAAAGCAGTGTGTAGAGGGAAATTTATAGCACTCAATGCCCACAAGAGAAAGCAAGAAAGATCTAAAATTGACAATCTAACATCACAATTAAACGAACTAGAGAGAAGAACAAACACATTCAAAAGCTAGCAGAAGGCAAGAAATAACTAAGATCAG
>NW_022294738.1:0-1344 GCF_002776525.5 Piliocolobus tephrosceles | reverse complement strand
GAAGGAATATCTGTTCTGCTTGAATGATAGACTACATAATACATGTACTGTCAGGTACATTCATGGAAGGGACAGGCAGATGAAGTCATATGTTACTGGAGTCTTGATGAACAAATGTAGGAAATAGTCCAAGGAATAAGAAAAAAGTTGATATTGAAAAGTGCTTGTTGAAGTCTGTAAATGTGCGTTAAAATGTGGCAGTAAAAATAGACACAGTGAAGTTTGGGAACTGGGGTCTAAATCCTGGAGTCCCCAGAATCATAGAGAACCTTGGTTAGGGGAGTAATTTTGTAAAAAAGCAAGAAGAGGCAGTGACAAGGCAGAATATAATTAAAAGTATTGCTGTGTCATTTTCTAGTTTTGTAATTTTGTCATATTTTTCAAACTGTGTTGATCATTTATGAAACTGATAAATAAACTATAATCAGCAGGGTTATTATAAGGGTTAAATAAGGAAATTTATATATATCTGTAAGCACAATGTCACAATTAATACAAATTTACCCTTGTTATTTTTCCTGGACTTCATGTACAAATGGGTCAGTTAATTTTTTGTTTATGACATATAATTATCATTTGCACATAACATATATTTAATTATTTTTATATTTTTAGTAGGGAAATAATACATACATGTTTTCACCCTGTCTCTAACACACGCATTCATATAAACATCTGCATCTATATACCTACATATCTATGTATGAATATACACATGGACATCGGTATTTCTCAGCAAATATGTATATGATAATCAGAGATATTGCAACTAACAAAGACTAATATAAACCATGATTGCAAGAATTTTAGATACCACCTTAGTAAAATATCAGATTGAGCTGCTAAATTTCTTTCAGCCCTAAGTCATTGTGTATTTTCTGAGCATCCTAGAGGACTGTGACTCTATTATCAGGACAGAAACACCGTGACCCAGGGTACTCCTGCGAATTTCTGATGCAGGGGATTTTAAGGGCTAGATCAGCAGGATGGGAGTGTTGACCCTCCAAGTGAAATAAATTCCTGAATTGATTATCCCCATCCTAAAACAGATTTTTTTTTTTTTTTTTTTTTTTGATACAGAATCTTGCTCTGTCGCCCTGGCTGGAGTGCAGTGTTAGGATCTCGGCTCACTGTAATTGCCTCCTGGGTTCAAACGATTCTCCTGCTTCAGCCTCCTGAGTAGCTGGGATTACAGGCAAGCACCACCATGCCCAGCTAATTTGTGTATTTTTAGTAGAAATGGGGTTTCACCAATTTGGCCAGGCTGGTCTCGAACTCCTGACCTCAGGTGATCCACCTGCCTTGGCCTCCCAAAGTGATGGAATTACAGGTGAGAGCAACCGC
>NW_022294736.1:0-9923 GCF_002776525.5 Piliocolobus tephrosceles | reverse complement strand
GGAGGGATTGCATTGGGGAGTTATACCTGATATAAATGATGAATTGATGGGTGCTGACGAGTTGATGGGTGCAGCACACCAACATGGCACAGATATACATATGTAACAAACCTGCATGTTATGCACATGTACCCTAGAACTTAAAGTATAATAAGAAAAAAGAGAAAAAAAAATATTGTTATGTGTGAATTTGATCCTGTTATTATGATGTTAGCTGACTATCTTGCCCATTAGTTGATGCAATTTCTTCCTAGTACAGATGGTCTCTACATTTTGGCATGTTTTTGCATTGGCTGGTACCATTTGATTCTTTCTGTGTTTAGTGCTTCCTTCAGGAGCTCTTGTAAGGCAGGCCTGGTGGTGACAAAATCGCTCAGTATTTGTTTGTCTGTAAAGCATTTTATTTATCCTTCACTTATGAAGCTTAGTTTGGCTGGATATGAAATTCTGGGTAGAAAATTATTTTCTTTAAGAATGTTGAATATTGGCCCCCACTCTCTTCTGGCTTGTAGAGTTTCTGCTGAGAGATCTGCTGTTAGTCTGATGGGCTTCCCTTTGTGAGTAAACCGACCTTTCTCTCTGACTGTCCTTAACATTTTTTCCTTCATTTCAACCTTTGTGAACCTGACAATTATGTGTCTTGGGGTTGCTCTTCTTGAGGTGTATCTTTGTGTTGTTCTCTGTATTTCCTGAATTTAATGTTGGTCTGCCTTGCTAGGTTGGGGAAATTCTCCTGGATGATATCCTGAAGAATATTTTTCAGCTTGGTTCCATTCTCCCTGTCACTTTCAGGTATATCGATCAAACACAGATTTGGTCTTTTCACATAGTTCATATTTCTTGGAGTCTTGTTCATTTCTTTTTACTCTTTTTTTCTCTAAACTCACTTCATTTCATTAATTTGATCTTCAATCACTGATACCCTTTCTTCCACTTGATCGAATTGACTACTGAAACTTGTGCATGAGTCACGTGGTTCTCGTGCCATGGTTTTCAACTCCGTCAGGTCATTTACGGTCTTCTCTACACTGTTTATTCTAGTTAGCTATTCATCTAATCTTTTTTTCAAGGTTTTTAGCTTCCTTGCGATAGGTTCAAACATCCTCCTTTAGTTCAGACAAGTTTGTTATTACTGACTTTCTGAAGCCTACTTCTGTCAACTTGTCAAAGTCATTCTCTGTCCAGCTTGTTCCATTTCTGGTGAGCAGCTGCAATCCTTTGGAGAAGGGGTGCTCTGGTTTTTAGAATTTTCAGCTTTTCTGCTCTGGTTTTTCCCCATCTTTATGGTTTTATCTACCTTTGGTCTTTGATGATGGTGACCAACAGATGGGGTTTTGGTGTGGATGTCCTTTTTGTTGATGTTGATGCTATTCCTTTCTGCTTGTTAGTTTTCCTTCTAATAGTCAGGTCCCTCAGCTGCAGGTCTGTTGGAGTATGATGGAAGTCCACTCCAGATGCTGTTTTTCTGGGTATCACCAGTGGAGGCTGCAGAACAGCAAATATTGCTGCCTGATCCTCGCTCTGGAAGCTTCATCCCAGAGGGGCACCCAGCTGTATGAGGTGTCAGTTGGCCCCTACTGGGAGGTGTCTCCACGTTAGGCTACATGGGGGTCAAGGACCCACTTGAGGAGGCAGTCTGTCCATTTTCAGAGCTCAAACACCATGATGGGAGAACCACTGCTCTCTTCAGAGCTGTCAGACAGTGATGTTTAAGTCTGCAGAAGTTTCTGCTGCCTTTTGTTCAGCTATGCCCCCAGAGATGGAGTCTACAGAGGGAGGCAGGCCTCACTGAGTTGTGGTGGGCTTCACTCATTTTGAGCCTCAGCTGCTTTGTTTACCTACTCAAGCCTCAGCAATGGTGGAAGCCTCTCCCACAGCCAGGCTTGCTGCCTTGCAGTTAGATCTGGGACTCCTGTGCTAGCAGTGAGCAAGGCTCCTTGGGTGTGGGACCTCCTGAGCCAGGCATGGGATGTAATCTCCTGGTGTGTCGTTTGCTAAGACTGTTGGAAAAGCACAGTATTTAGGTGGCAGTGTCCCAATTTTGCTACTATGGTCTGTCATGGACTCCCTTGGCTAGGAAAGAGAAATCCCCCAGCCCCTTGTATTTCCTGGGTGAGATGATGCCCCACCCTGCTTCTGCTTACCCTCCGTAGGCTGTAGCCACTGTCCAACCAGTCCCAGCGAAATGAACCAAGTACCTCAGTTGGAAATGCAAAGATCACTTGTCTTCTGTGTCAATCCCACTGGGAGCTGCAGACCGCAGCTGTTCCTATTCAGCCATCTTGGAACAGTGTGTCCCTGGTGGAATTCTTGATGTCAGCCACATGTCTCTTCTATTAGAGTGCATGTGGTCGGCCATGAGACTCTCACCATAGAATGTCTAAGGTCGGCCAGGTGTTTCTTTCATTAGAAAGAATATGATCAGCCAGGTGTCTCTCTTGTTAGAATGAATAAGTTCAAACAGGTGTCTCTCCCATTAAAATGCCTAAGATTGGCCAGGCATTTCTTCCACTAGAATTCTTAATGTTGGCCAGATTTCTCTCCCCTTAGAATTCCTGAGATTGGCAAGGTTTTTCTCCACATAGAATGCCTGAGGTTGACCAGGAGACCCTTTTCTCAGAATGCCTGAGGTCGGCCCAGAATCACTCCTTTTAGAATACCTGAGGCCGGACTGGTGTCTCTCCTATTAGAATGCTTGAGGTAGCCCAGAAGACTATACCCTTAGAATGCTTGAGGTTGGCCAGGAGTCTCTCCCCACAGAATACCTGAAGTCAGCCAGTAGTCTATACTGTTAGAATGTCTGACGTCAACCAGGAGACTCTCCCCTTAGAATTCCTGAGGCAATCCAGTTATCTCACCACTCAGAATGCCTGAGGTCAACCAGGAGACTTTCCTTTCAGAGTGCCTGAAGTCATCCAGGAGACCTCCTTAGAATGGCTGTGGTGGTCCTGGCATCTTTCCCATTAGAATGCCTGAAGTTGGCCAGGTGTCTCTTCCTTTAGAATGCCTGAAGTCGGGCAGGTGTCTCATGCTTTATAATGCCTGATGTCGGGCAGGTGTCTTTCCCCTTACAAAAACTGAGGCAGACCAGGAGTCTCTCCCCTTAAAATGACCTCAGACGCTGGCCAGCGGCTAAGTACAGCACCCGCGGCTGACAGCTGTTCCACACAGGGCCCAGAGCGAGCGTCCCTTCCCACTGCAGCTCCTGCGAGAGGGCATGCTGGTCGATGTCAGACAAGGTGAGCCAGTGGCCATGTATGTCACGCGCAGCCAACATCTTGATGATCCAAAGGCCCAAAGGAGCGAAGAGTGGCTGGCAGGTGAGGGTCGTCGGGTGTGGGATACTTGGGGCCAGGACTGTCAGGATCCTGACCCATCCTGAGCCTGGCTCACGCCTCAGAGGGCATCTCACTTGGTCCAGTGGGCTTCCCTCCCCAGCACTCTGACAGAGGACCTGCTTTTTGACCTCAGACATGGCAAACCAGTGGCTAAGTCAGGCCCACATGGCTGGCATCTGGTTGACCCAAAGGCCTGAGTGACTGAGGAAAGTCTAGTCCATCGATGGTGGCTGGGTGTGGGACACTCAGGGCCTGGAGACATACCATCATGGTTAGGACCCTGACCTGCCCTGAACCCAGCTCCTCGCTGCCACCTGCATTGCACTTGGTCAGCTGGGCTTACCTCCTCACCCCTTACTCTGGGGGAGGGCTTGCTGTTCGACTTCAGACACTGCAAGTCAGCAGCTAAGCCAGGTGCTCATGTCTAAACTCTTGGCAACCTGGAGGCCTGAGCAAGTGAGGAGCGCCAGCCAACACAGGTTGGATGGGTGCAGACGGGTTTGCAATGCTCGTGTCCTGGAGTGGTACTTGTCGGGTCAGGACCATGAATTGCGCAGAGCCCTGCTGACTCCCATGGCCCACGTCTTGATTGGCTCACCGAGCATTCCTCACTACAGCTCACTCTGATGAGGGCCTGCTGGTCGACCTCAGACATGGCGAGCCAGAGGCTAAGTCTGGCATTCATGGCTGCTATCTAGTTGACCCAGAGGCCTGCGAGAGGAGCAGCCAGCAGGCCAGGGGCTGAGGGTGGCGAGGAGTGGGATGCTTGGGGCCAGAAGTCATACGGGCCCTCCCCATTGCTCCCTTCCCTGACCCTGGTAGACCTGGGTGACAGAAAGTGGAGGAAGGGTACACAAGTGTGGCCCAAGTCCCAGTGTGCCCACACCCTGCCACAGTGCAGAGGAGAGCTGGAACCCAGAGAGCCCCCCACACACACCCTGCCCCTGGGCCTGCACGGCCACCCCTGGGAAAGGACTGCCTCAGCAATCCCCAGCATGGTCCCTGAACCCCATCCCAGCCTGGAGATAAGCCCTCCGTGGTGTAGGAGGAGGAGGCAGGAACCAGAGACTGGACACCAAGCAGGGGCACTGCCCCCATTCACCAAAACCACGAAGTCCACTGGTTGAGACCCAGCCAGGGTGAAGCTTTTCTAGAAAGGGAGGCCTCAGGAGTGAAGGGGGAAAAAATCACAACTCCAGTTCAGACCGCCCATGCGGGTTGAAGGCTATAGATGATAATGCAGTTATTTAGTTTATTGTTGGTTTAATCTTCGGTGGTGGTGGTGGTGGTGGTGGTGGTGGTGGTGGTGGTGGTGATGAAAGAAGCATGACACCAAATTGACTCTTAGGACACTCTCCTCCCTCCCCACCGCACACCCCTTTCCCACACACACCCTCACCCCTGTACCCCCTACTCAAGCCCAAGAAAGGAAGAAAGATAGAAAGCAAAGTAAGAGGTCAACCTCCAAGGTGGTAGAGATGGGGAATCTGGTAGGGTGAGTAAGGGATCTGGGGGGTGGCAGATGTTGTTGCCAAGCTAGTAAAGGTAGGGTACTGACTTTCTATCCCCACTCCACCCCCTAAACCCCAGGGGAAAACAATACTGGGTAGATATCTGGATTCTGGTGCACACTACCACTATTACTGTTTTCCAAGTTGATGCTCATGCATCTTTGCTTTCTCTTGACAGAATATTTAATCAGTAGGCAGACCAACAAGTTAAAATGTCCACTATTACTGCAGACTCAGACCTGGAAGAACCAGATTGGGCTGCGATTACATGATGGGTGCATCACCAGTGTGGACACCTAGGTATACAGGGAACCACAGCTTGGGGAGAGTAAAGAAGGATGTTACCCCAGGATGTGGTTCACACAATTTTATCCCGATGCACTACATGCCAACAGTTAAAAACCAAGCCAGTTCCTTAAAGGGCTATGGGGCACATTCACAGGGGAAAAATACCAGGACAAATTTGGCAAATGGACTATATTTGTCCCTTGCCACATTCTAAAGAGTGCCAATATATACGTCCTACTGTAGACACCTACTTAGGGCTCCTAGTAGCCTATGCTTATGCTAGTGCTAACCAAACTAACACTATTAAAACATGAAATATCCTAATTCTGTATTATGGTGTGCCTATACAAATTCAAATAGACAATGGCTCCTATTTCAAAGGTGAGGTTGTACAAACCTTTGCAGCCCAAGATGGCATTGAATGGATTTTCCCATATTCCTTACCACCCACAAGCAGCTGGTTTAATTGAAAGAATGAATGAGTTATTGAAGAAACATTTGAAAGTGTTAGGACAAGGTAAGTTAGAAAAATGGAAGGATCCTCTGTTTGATGCATTACAAATTTTAAACAATTGGCCATTAACAACATCTGAAACCCCAATGAGCCAAATGCTTACCCTACACCTACAAATTGCTAAGTGTGCCAGTGTAGTCCTACCTCTCTCGCTAAAATTCTAGAAAATCCACCCAGAGGCTATACTCCCATGAAAGAGTACAATAGAAGCTGCTGGTTTGGACTTATATAGTTTCAAGCCTGGGATAATTCCCACCCAAAGTACATACATGGTAGCCTCATGCCTAGGAGTTATAATACCTTGCAAACATTACAGATGGGTTACATCCCAATCAGGTCCTGCAATGTGGGGTCTTACAGTACCTGGGGGCATAATTAACAGTGATTACTGGGGAGAGTTGAAGTCATTTTATACAATACCACTCCAGATTCTTTTGCTATAAAACTACAGATGCAGGTTTCTCAATTGTTAGTGACACCTTGTCAATAATTAACCCCTGAGAAAATCTCTGCTCCAAAATAGGCTAAGTATGGAACTGGGGGATGTGGATCCACTGGTACAAGTAGCTTAAATCCTGGAGCCAAAATATGGATGCAGTGTCCATCAGATCCTGCCCCTATGTCTGGTAAACTTGTAGATATGGGAGCAGGAAATGAAGGCATAGTACAAGTTCCTATGGATGAAAAACAACATAATGTGCCCCTTCTTTTTTCTTATCAAAGAGAATAACCTGTCTGCTAGTAATCAGTACCTGGGTCATCATGTCTGAGCCAAGAATGAGTTCATCAACTGGGTAGCCACCACTGCAAGAGAAGCCAACCACAGTCAATGCTGACTATGTGTCTAAATGTCAGAGGCTGCAGGAAATGGACTACCTTGGAGAATCATCCCTGCCAATGTTTCTGAATGGCTATGGTGGCACCAATGAGATCACAACAACAACACTTGCAATCCAACCTGGACTTTCTTAGGCCAAACCAAGCATTCTATCTTTGCCCAAGTCAGGCAAAAGGTTAACTCCACCCTTGCCTTGTATCAGAAACCTTGGTATCCTGCCCAACATACCTGGAATGGCATATACTGAGAGCCTGCTGTGTTGGTAACTGAATTCCATATAGCCCCCGCTTTGTTTGGAGGCCTTGAATGGCTCCTCCAATGCCATTCTGAGGTTTCTTCTGCCAGACAATTGTCAACACATACTCCAAATAAATAACACTGCCCCTAATGAAACACAATATCTGTCCTACTTTAATAACACTTTAATACACTATAATTATGGTAAAACCCATTGCTGTTTCCTGGAGGGCCCTCTGGGCATGCAGATCCTACGGGTGGTGATACCTGCCCCCACACTGGACAGGAAGATGCACTTGGGGATGGCTTTTAATTCCATTCACCATCTGGGATGATATTCCCCTCCCCAGTAAACGAGATGCTTACAAACATTGCTGGTTGTGAATGTGCGAGACTCCCTGGTGGTGGTACCCTATCACAGTATTCTCCCCTGCCACTGGTACAATCCTGCTTCTGCAACAAATTAAAATATTAAGTTTCCATGTAGAAAAAGCTCTTCATCAGAGTAGCACTGGATTAGGTTGCTATCGATGAATTTTCTCAGCTGCATACTGTTGTGTTGCAAAATCGAATGACATTAGATATGCTTACTGCAGCCCAAGGAGGAGTTTGCACCTTACTGCATACTGAACGTTGTGTGTATATCACTGACAGTTCTCATAGTATTACTCTTCTTTCCCAAGACATGCAAAAACAGGTAAAACAGTTGGAATCTAACTGTTAGGACCCCATCAAGGACTGGCTATCCACCTGGCATTGGCATTGGCTATAGTGGGTGTGGATTTTATTGATTGTGCTTTTAATTCTCCTGTGCTTACCCTGTATCTGTAATCTATGTCAACTGTGTCTTCCCCGTGAATCTGTAAGGGTATTTTCCTACACTTGAGTACCAAATTGAGGCCGAATGTGGAGAAAAACTTAAATATCAAATTTGATCTCAATTGAACATGGACACAAACAATGGTCACCAAGTCCTGGAAGAGGTTGTGTGAGCCCCTTGAGGTGTTCATCCAACACTGCTTTGGAGAAATCTCTATTTCAATCTATTCCAATACATTAGTTATTAAAAAACAACAGAAAATTGCAAAAACAAGATGACCTTTTTTTGTGTTCCATGAGTCCACAAAGGGCCCTTGTGACTGTACCTCATGCCAAACAACTCATTACAAAAAGACCTAGGGTCCCAGACGCCAAAACTTCATGAGACCTCCTCTCATCTATACACGGATAAGTGCTGACTCTGGAGCCCAGGCTGTTTCTTTCCAGTCTGGTGGTGAATCCTCTATAGTCTGGTGAGTGTGTGTGTATAGATATATGTATTATGTATCTATATTATGTATATGTATTAGTATATATAATGTATTATGTATATATATAATATATATAATCTTTTTCCTTCTCACCTTCTCATTGCAATTTGCTTATTATATCAATCTGCTTATTATATCAGTCTGCTTATTATATCATTTGCTTATTATTATATCATTTGCTTATTGTGTTTACATGGTCATTTACATGGCATAAATGTTGTTTTACCCTTAAAGGTAATGTGTGTGTGTCTTTTCTTCTCCCTTCATGCATTTCCCATACAGAACAAGCCCAGGTTGAAAAGAAGAAGAAAGGAGAGAGAGAAAGAAAAAAGAAAGAAGGGGGGGGGAGCAAGATGGCCAAATAGGAACAGCTCCAGTCTCCAGCTCCCAGCTTGAGCGACACAGAAGACAGGTGATTTCTGCATTTTGAACTGAGGTACTGAGTTTATCTCACTAGGGAGTGCCGGGCAATCGGTGCTGGTCAGCTGTTGCAGCTCCACGAGTGAGAGCTGAAGCACGGCGAGGCATCGTTTCACATGGGAAGCACAAGGGGGAAGGGAATCCCTTTTCCTAGCCAGGGGAACAGAGACACGCAACACCTGGAAAATCGAGTAACTCCTACCCCAATACTGTGCTTTAAGCAAACGGGCACATCAGGAGATTATATCCCACACCTGGCCGGGAGGGTCCCAAGCCCACGGAGCCTTCCACATTGCTAGCACAGCAGTCTGCTAACTAACTGCAAGGCAGCAGTGAGGATGGGGGAGGGGCGCCCGCCATTGCTGAGGCTTAAGTAGGTAAACAAAGCCCTGGGAAAATCGAACTGGGTGGAGCTCACAGCAGCTCAAGGAGGCCTGCCTGTCTCTGTAGACTCCACCTCTGGGGGCAGGGCACAGCTAAACAACAACAACAAAGCAGCAGAAACCTCTGCAGATGCAAACGACTCTGACTGACAGCTTTGAAGAGAGCAGTGGATCTCCCAACACGGAGGTTGAGATCTGAGAACGGACAGACTGCCTGCTCAAGTGAGTCCCTGACCCCTGAGTAGCCTAACTGGGAGATATCCTCCACTAGGGGCAGACTGACACACCACACCTCACACGGTGGAGTACACCCCTGAGAGGAAGCTTCCAAAGCAAGAATCAGACAGATACACTCGCTGTTCAGCAGTATTCTATCTTCTGCAGCCTCTGATGCTGACACCCAGGCAAACAGGGTCTGGAGTGGACCTCAAACAATCTCCAACAGACCTACAGCTGAGGGTCCTGACTGTTAGAAGGAAAACTAACAAACAGGAAGGACACCCACACCAAAACACCATCACTACATCACCATCATCAAAGATCAGAGGCAGATAAAACCACAAAGATGGGGGAAAAGCAGGGCAGAAAAGCTGGAAATTCAAAGAATAAGAGTGCATCTCCCACTCGAAGGGAACGCAGCTCATCGGCAGCAACGGATCAAAGCTGGACGGAGAATGACTCTGACGAGATGAGAGAAGAAGGCTTCAGACCATCAAACTTCTCAGAGCTAAAGGAGGAATTACGTACCCAGTGCAAAGAAACTAAAAATCTTGAAAAAAGAAAGGAAGAATTGATAACCAGAATAATTAATGCAGAGAAGGCCATAAACGAACTGACAGAGATGAAAACCATGACATGAGAAATACGTGACAAATGCACAAGCTTCAGTAACCGACTCGATCAACTGGAAGAAAGAGTATCAGTGATTGAGGATCAAATGAATGAAATGAAGTGAGAAGAGAAGTCTAAAGAGAAAAGAAGAAAAAGAAATGAACAAAGCCTGCAAGAAGTATGGGATTATGTAAAAAGACCAAATCAAGCAGCATGGGATCCCAGCCTCAGGCCAGCCCAGACGGTGTGCGAG
>NW_022294735.1:0-2209 GCF_002776525.5 Piliocolobus tephrosceles | reverse complement strand
GGAAGCAGTTTTCATGGTTATTTTGTCAGCTGCTGCCGGTTGTGTTTCAGCCAATGGGAGACACTGGCAGGCGATTTCAGAGCCTGATGCAGCGGAGAGAGGAAAAGGAAAAAGCTAGGGCATAGGTACTCCAGTCTATATGTCGAGGCAGTGCGTTGTAGTCCAGTCTGTCTATATGCCGAGGCAGTGCGTATGACAGCATGGTATCTTGTTTACACCACCAATCCCTCTTGTGGTTATGCCACTTTCTGCCAGGTGACTTCACCCCCTGAAATTTAGTAATACCATTCTCTCTCTCTCTCTGTCTCTCTCTTTCTTTTATTTTTCCTGCTGATTCTAATGCAATAGTGAGTTTCTATAGTTGGAGATCTCTGAGTTGTCTCTTTCTCTCTAATTGGCTCCCTTGGTCTTCCAGCAACTGTGTAACCAAATCTCTGTACTAAATTATCTGTAATATGCTTAAAATGCTTGCTATTTTCCCGAGTCGGACCATGAACACCCGTGTAGTGTTAATTGTATTTAGACTTTAATTTATCATTACATCAAAATATATAGAGAATCAATCACTTTGCAGAAAATGCAAGCAGCAGACCTCTCCTCTACTTGTTTCCTCTATCCGATTCCCTTTTTAATTGAGGAGTACTATGAACATTTTTGTGTCTCCTTCAGGGTAGTTCTTTATATATGTGGACATACACATGCACAAACATAACTTTGAAACTTGTTTGTGTTTATTTAAAAATATCTCTGCCAGTTCACATAGATCTGTCTAATTTTTTAAACTGCTAACTTGTGACATAATATAGGTGTTCTGTAATTATACATCACTTTATAGGTTGATGTTTAGGATATAAATTCTTATCAGATATTGCTATGTGTTATACTACACCCTTACAAATGTGTAAGTACCTTAAACTTTTCAATGGTTGCCAAAATGTTGAATGATAACAATCTCATTTTAATTGCACTTAAATACTAGAAATTAGAATTATTTTGTATAATTGTGTTCATTTATTTTACTTATAATATTTCTAGTTCATATTGTTGTTTCTTTGTTTTAATATTACTTGATATATATAATGCTGTTGTCATTCGTAAATAGGTTTGTCACATTAGCTTTTTTTCTTGACAAGAATCTGGCTCTATTGCCAAGGCCAGAGTGTACTGGTGCAATCTCTGCTCACTGCCACCTCTGCCTCCCAGGTTCAAGCAATTATCTTGCCTCAGCCTCCCGAGTAGCTGGGATTACAGGCATGCGCCACCATGCCTGGCACATGTTTGCATTTTTAGTAGCGATGGGGTTTCACCATGTTGGCTTGGCTGGTCTCGAATTCCTGACCACAGGTGATTCACCTGCTTTGGGCTCCCAAAGTACTGGGATTACAGGTGTGAACTACCATGCCCAGTCCACATTAGTGTTTATATAACATTTTCTTAAATAGTATTTTTTGAGTATATGATCATATAATTTTTTAAACAACAATATTCTGCCTTTCTTCTAAAATTAACCATCTTAATAATTTATCTAGTTTTATTAACAAAGATCTCTAGTAAATGATTTATACTTTCAAAGACAGCAGTCAGGCTTTTCCAGTTGTAGAATTCAGTGGAAATTTTCTAACATATCAGAATTATAATGGTTGCTGGAGATTACTTTTTAAAAATTACCATGTATTCCTTAATGCTGGCAGTTTCTTTTGAGTCTAACAACTTTTTTTATCTAATCTCAGAAATGTGTGATGTTATAAAAATATTTTATGTGAAAAAATTATTTAATTTCCCTATGCCATGAATTTCGTTAATAAAATCCTGAATATTAAAATGTTTTACACTTCCTTATAAACCATGTTTAGTGTGTTATTTTTTCAACTATATTATTCATGTGCTTGGCTGATAGTTTTTCTTTCTCTTCATCTTTCTCTTTCTTTTCCCTACTGCATCTGCTTCCCTTTTTTCTTTCCCTCTCATTCTGTCAACTATGTTAGGTTTTTATGTCACAATCACCCTATAAAATATCCTTTTAGAATACTACAGGATGCTAGCCAGCTTTTCCTGGGCTTTAGAACAAGTTATATAAACAGTGCTTAACCATCCCTTGAAGTATGATAGGATTTACATCCTAACTGTATGGAACAGGTGTTTTTGTTATGGGTTGCATTAGCTTCCCATTGCTGCTTTAATGAATTGTGATAACTTGATGGCTTGAAAT
>NW_022294734.1:0-10290 GCF_002776525.5 Piliocolobus tephrosceles | reverse complement strand
ACCTATGAGTGAGAACATGCGGTGTTTGGTTTTCTCTTCTTGTGATAGTTTGCTAAGAATGATGGTTATGTCTTTATAAGCAGTGTGAGAATGTACTATACAGTGTCTTTAGAGTTTTGTTTTTATATATAGGATTATGTTATCTGAAAACATAATGTTGTTTCTTTCTAATTTGCATCCTTTTTTTTCTTGTCTGAGTTCACTTGCTGGTATTTGCAGTCTCTGTGTTGAATGAAAATGGTAAGAGTGGGCATACTTTCCTTTACCAGATCCTAGAGGAAACATTTCAGTTTTCCTCCACTGATTATAATGTTAGCTGTGGCATTTTTTTGGTAAATATTACATAAGGTTTTCTTTTATTTAAAGATCATTCACAAAATACCATATCCATAGATTTACTTTCTGTCATATAGCTGAATGTGTTAAGTGTTTGGAATTCCATTCTTACATTTAAAAGTCAACTGGATTGCCCAGAAGTTTAGATGCATTTGTTTTGTTATCTTATCCACATTGAAGATGTAAGTAGGTCATCTGAAAGCATTGGGGTTGATTACAACCACATAATGCATGTCTTTCTGAAGCTGAGTATTGGTGTTACACAAATGGTTCTTATCTTGGAAGCAGAGAAGCTGACAGGTGGAAAGAAGGAGAGAGAGAGTTCTGTGGATTGCTGAGGCCTTTTAATAAAGACACAGTAGGGAAAGCCAAGGATGACAGCTGGTGGCCAACTACTAAGCACACTCTGCTGGGCGCCCCAGGCCACCTTGGCCCGGCCATCACCTGGCGAGGGCCTCTTTCCCAGGCTCCTGCTGCTGGCCGCCCCCAAACTGCTCCCCATAGGACAGACTGGGACTTGGATACTGAAGGATTTTTCATCTGTTCACACACAGGCGTTCAAGCTGAAAAGCCTAACCCCTAGCACTCCCAAGTAAGTGCTGAACCCTGCACATGGGAAAAATCCAGTGTGTCCCCAAGATGTGGCCACAGACCTAGACAGCTGCAGTCCTCTATGGCTATCTGAAGGTTCCTGACAGCTCTGCATAGTACAATTTAATTTATCAAAGGAAATGAGTAAAGTACCAGATTCTAGACCCAATGTGGCTCTGAACCGAAGGGGAG
This sequence comes from Piliocolobus tephrosceles, assembly GCF_002776525.5. NCBI lineage: Eukaryota > Metazoa > Chordata > Mammalia > Primates > Cercopithecidae > Piliocolobus > Piliocolobus tephrosceles. The sequence continues at coordinate 9,171 of NW_022294734.1, read as the reverse complement.
GTGGGAAGCACAGTATCTCATTATGTTGCCTATACTAGGAACAGATCAATACAAACACACAGGCAACAGGGATGGGGGGAAACGTGGCGTCAGCGCCACAGTCAGCCCAGCGCAGCGCCAGCACCACCCCCTCCACCCCCAAAGCGCCTTGGCCGAGCAGAAAAGAAACCAGCCGGCCATTTGCTGCACCTGGCCAGAGAGGGGAGCCTCAACCACGCCCGGTGAAAAGAGTGAACTAGCTGGACCACCGCCTTGAAAGAGCAGTAACAAGCACGTATGAACACGTGCAAGCATTCACTGTATCTTCTCTGTGGACTCCCTACCGCTCTTCCCTGGCCCCCACTTTCAGCCTCACTGTTTCTCGTGTGAGCCTATCTGCTTGGACAGTCCACTGGGGAGGGGGTCATCGAGCCAGGACTCCTTCTAAATAGGAATGGAAAGGACCCTGCAGATATTTTTATCCTAGTTGTGAAAACAAGGTGCCTCTGATTCTCTATATCCATCACAGCCAAATACCAACAAGGTCCCTGCCATTCCCTCTGTCAGTGACTCTGATTTTTGTTGGAAGCCCCAGCAATACAGAACTCAACATGCAGGTCAGAAGAGAAGCACTGAGGAAATGAAAGGAAACGCCTGGAGTTGGGCCACTGTCTAAAGTAAAAACAGAAAGAAAAGGAGAAAAATGACACAGCACCGCAGCCCAAACATCCCCCTGACAGCAGCCACCTCTGCTCCTCCAAGGCACCCCATGTGCTGCTGGGAAAACAAGGAGCAGGAGGAAAAGGACATAAGGAAAATGGGGAAGCAGCAGAAGAAAGAAAAAAACTGCACAAATAGGCACTAGATAGATACAGCAAAGCCCAGAATGTACTAAAAACCACTTGTTAACAGCTGACATGCACTCACAAGCTGTGTTTCCACTGTGAGGAGGCCAACGGCAGGCGTGGGAGTGGTGGCTGCAGGAGAGCTGCAGGCTGTGGTCCTGCTCTAACCCCCCATGCCCCATTCCCTCTCAGCCGCAGGCTCATTCTTGCTCCTTTTGAACGACTTCCTCTCTATGCCTGGCACCCCCGAAGATAGCAGAGTTGGGATTGGCTACTTGATTGAGGGGTGTCCCGACTGTTCGAGGTTTAAGCTGGAGTCGTGGTCTCTGTGCTCTTTCCTCTTCTGTGAGTTCTCTGAAATCCATGTTGGATCTGCGGAGGGGAGGGCCATCTCTGAAGCGGCTGCCCATGGTCGGGGCTGTTCCCCAGTCACCTGGGCGACTACCTTCCCTTCCCCCTAAGAAGTCATCCCTGAAGCCAGAATTGAAGTCATCTCGGGAATCCCATCCACCTCTAGATTCTCGAGAGCTACCCATTCCTCTGTCATCTGGTCCACCTTTTCTGAATCCAAAGCCACCTTTATCTTGTTTTCTGCCTTCTGCAATGTCTACATGAAGTGATCCATTGCCCAACAGTGCACCATTGTATGTCAAGGCTTCCTTAAGGGAATCCACTTCATCGAATTCTACATAGCAGAATCCTTTAAATTGATCTGTGTCTTTGTCTCGGACTAGCCATACACTCCTTATGCTGAGATCCTTAAAGATAGCATCTATGTCGCCCTGAACCTTATTAAAAGGTAGATTTCCTACGTAGGCTGTGTAGGGGGTCTCTGTGGGCAACTCCTTCTGGCTACGGAAACCATGGCCACCAGCACTGCCGTGGGACCCTCTGCTGCACCAAAGCTGCTGTAGGCCCGATTGTCGTAGGTCGAAGTCCGCCATTTGCCGTCTCCGCTCGGAGAGGAACCAGCAGCTGTGGCATTTTAATAAATGGCCTGTATTATATTGAGAAATTTCCCATTTATACCTATTTTATTGAGAGGTTATTTTTTAAATCACGAATGGATATTGTACTTTAGCAAATGCTCTTTCTGCATCTATTGAGATGATCGTGTGTTTTTTGTCTTTTATTCTAGTAATGTGGTGTATCACATTTTTTGATTTGTATATGTTAAAATAACTGTTTACCATGGATAAATCCCACTTGGTCATGATATAATATTTTCATGTGTTATTAAATTTGGTTTTCTAGTATTTTACTGAGGAGTTTTACATATATGTTTGTTAGATGTGCTAGCCTGTAATTTTATTATTTTTAATTTTTGTCTGGCTCTGATGTTGGAATGATTCTACCTTTATAAAATGAGTTGGAATTATTCACTCTACTTCTGCTTTTTGGAATGTTTTAAGAAGGATTGGTATTAATTCTTCTTTTATTCTTTGAATTCGGCAGTGAAACAATAATGTCCTGAACTTTTCAGTGGATTTTTCAGCAGGAAACTTGTAGGTCAGAAGGGAGTGGGTATCTACTGTTGTTTTAACACTTTTGTGTTGTAACTTTGCCCTGGAATTAAAAGTAATTTATGCACCACCATTATAGTAATACAATATTCTGGTTTTGTCTATATAGTTTCCTTTACCAATAAGTTTCATACTTTCTTATACTTTCTTCTTGCTATTTACTATCCTTTCATTTTAAATTAATGAATTCCCTGTAGAATTTATTGTAGGGCAAGACTAGTGGTAATAAATGCCCTAAAACTTTGTTTGTCTGATAAAATCTTTATTCCCCAATCATGTTTGAAGGACAGATTTACTGGGTATAGTATTTTTGGTTGAAAGTTGTTTTCATTCCAGCACTTTGAATACCAAAAGTTTATTGCTACTAACCTTGCCTTACAAGAAATTCTAAAGGGTATTCATTAATTTGAAATGAAAGGATAATAAATAGCAAGAAGAGAGTTTAAGAAAGTATGAAACTTATTGGTAAAGGAAACTATATAGACAAAACCAGAATATTGTATTACTATACTGGTAGTGGATAAATTACTTTTAATTCTACTATAAAGTTAAAATACAAAAGTGTTAAAACAATTATAAGTTAATTATTTTAATGACTATATAATATAAATATGTGTAAGTTGTGACATCTACAGCAATGATCTACTTTACATACTAATGGAATTGTGGGTTATAGTTGGCTCAGTGAAAATGTGTGCTACTTTCATTCATTGAACTCATTGCATTTCAACATATTCCATATTTTCATGTGTGTCTTTATTGCCTATCACCCTTACTGGAATATTATGTGGTCAGATATGTTTTTCTGACTAATTGATTGCAAGATCTTCAACCTCTAAAGTAGTGCCTGGTATATAATAGGCAGCCAATGAATATTTTCACTGAATTATTATGTGATTATTATGTGCCAATACTCAAGTTGTGGGAGGGACTCTGTGGAAAGATGTCCAACAGTGGCGAATTGTGCTGAAGCTTGATAAAGAAGTCAGTGCCAGAGATAAAGATATAGAGGTTAACTTCATTAGAAATAATAGCTGAAGGCACAAGACTGAAAATGACAAACTTATGTATCCCCCAAGCATTGTCTAGTATGTTTAAACTTTAATAAATGAATGCACCATAACACATAAAATTCTCTGCAAAGAAAAGAATGAAAGTGTGTTTTTGTAAACCCAACATAGATACTTGACTAATCTTTGTGGAGTAGAGCTGTTATCATTGACCCATCTTCCCTTGAAATATCTTTTTTCTCATTGCCATTGGAAATGTTTTTTTTTTCCATTCTTATTTTCTCAAAAGTATACAACAAACTTTTTCAGAGAGCATGGAAAGTTTGCTTACATATTCTAATGTTATGATGTTTAAAATCTTGTCAGTTATAACCTTAATACCATAAATATTTGTGGATGCAGCCCATATAAACAAAAACCTTTTGGGATCCTCAATAAATTTTTAGAGTATAAACAACTCCTGAGACCAGAAAATTTGAGAACTGCTGCCTTTCGGCTTATAATGCTTTTACCCTTCTATTCCCCTCCACTCCTTCCTTCCTTAGACTTTACTGCCAAGTGTTTCTAATCTATTGACATTTCTCTGAACCTTCCTTAATTTATTATATTGCTTCAGGTACCTGCATATATGTTTTGCTTTCTTCTTGGAATACCCCTTTTCACTTTATTTATGTGTTAAACTTCTGTTCATTCTTAAAAGCTCAGTTCTGGAATTGCCTGTTCTATGATGCTTTCCTAGAATTTTCCTGGCAGACTTAGGTGCTCTGTCCATGATGCTAAGATAGCATCTCCTGCATTCTTCAATGATAGTATGTATGATACTTTATTGGAATGACTTTTTGTACATGTGTTAGTATCCCAAGAAAATTCTTTGAGGATATGAACTATGTTTTTAAAGAATGTTTTCCCCAAGGAACAGCATATTGCTTTCCACATAGCCAGTGCACAATAAACATTTATTGAATTTATATTAAAAAACATACCTAATATTTATGGAGCACTTATTTGCAGGTATTATTCTATGTACTCTGATAGCACTATCTCAAATTAATCCTTACCTCATGAGGTAAGTACAATTTTCATGTAAAGGAATAATAACATGATAATAAGGCTCAATAAATGTTACTATTATAGTCATTATCATAATCATCCCCAAGTTGGATGAAAAAAATTAAACATAGATCAGTTAATTAACTTGCACAAAGTTACACAGATATTAAGTGGGATAACTTTGGATCCTGGAAGTGTGGCTCTAGTACCAAGGCTCTGAAGCACTATACTTACACTGATTGTGTATAAACAAGTGAATAATGGTGCATAGAAACAATTATGGAGATATCCCCATGGTTTGACAAGTCCAAATTTAACTAATCTATTTCTAGAGAAAGTGCTGCAGCCTCTTTAGCCAGAAAAGGATGGAAAAAAATCATGAAGATCCTGTGAGGTGAAGAATAGCGATATATTATGGGGAAGGAGGTGACAGCTTAATAGGAGATTTACCACGAGAGAGTTAGTTGAAATGAAAATCTGCAGCATTTGTATACAAGGGTCAAGTAGGAAATAGATAACCAGTTGCTGTATTTTGGGGAACAGGGAAATAAATACATAATATCATTATATCTTGAGAGTTTGAAACATTGTCCAACCTGTTGCCTCATGACCATGGGCAGAAGATGGCCCTTATGCTGGTGCAACCTAAGAATCAAGATAGAAAAGGACAAATTCAACAGTGAGGAGATCAAGTTTGGACTAAGGACTATTTTGCAGACATGGCTGGACTCAATGCTTGTAAATGAACTGCATAGGCATGTTTATCAATAGGATAATCAAGTTATATCAAGCATTAAAGATACATAGTGTAACATATAAATAGTGGGTTAACAATAATAATATGAAGTATTTGTAGGTTGAAGTGGCTTTCAACTGTTCCTCAGAAGTATAGAGACCCTGTAAAACCCTTTCAAAAGCTGTCAAAGTTGGTGGCAGGGGGAGGGGGTAAGTAGACAGCGCTTCAAACCACATACTTCCACAGTAACCAAAGGATCTCTGCCTTTATCTTCTCATATAATAGGTTTTTACATGATATTTCAGTTGACCAGAATGGTCTTCCTGCAGTTAAAGTTACTTTAAAAATCATTTAGCTTTAGTCACTAAGTGTTTTCACATAACTTTTTGGTAATTGTCTTAGCTACTCTTTTTATAGTTGAGAAGACAGATCAGAGAAGTGGGATAATTTGCACAGGATCACAGACTAGTACATTGTGGAGCTGGGGCTCAAACACAATGTGTTAAATTCCAAGTGCAGTTATTTTTCTGTAACACCAATGATGGCTACCTGTGGTGGAATATGTTTAACATTTAAGGGGAGTGTGGATATAAGGACCAAAGGGAAGAACACAATGCATAGTCTTGGCCCCAGGGTATATTCTGTTGAATCCCATGACTATATCTCCCTATCTACCAGAATCTGAACTTATATACTTCACTGTCCTGTTTGTAGAATAAATAATAACATACACTCTCTGTACTACTAAAATCAGCCTCTCTACTTTTGCACTAGATCCTAACCATTTTCACTTACTCTGGAACATTACTTCAGCAATTCTCTTATCTCTCTCCAACATCATCACTTTTTCTTTTAACTTGAGTATTCCTCTCAGTATACAAATATACTCTATTTCTCCCATGTTAAAAGAAACCATTCTCTTCACTTCACACCTCTTTTCTCCACTAACTCGTACCCAATTTCTGTGTTCTCTTTTGCCTCAAAACTCCTTAAATTTGTCTGTATGTGGTCTTCAAATCCTCTTCTCCCATTTCCTTTTAACCCATTTCAATAAGGCTATTCCTTCCATGACTCCACTGATACTATTGTTGTCAAGGTCATTGATGACTTTAATTTTCATAGATGCAGAGGTCAGTTTTCATACCTTATGTTACTTGTTTCAGTAACAGCAATTTACCCTTCTTGATACACATGTATTATTTGGCTTCCAGGAAACCACACTCTGTTCCTCAGTACCTCATTGGTCATCTGTCTCTGTCTCCTTTGTTTATCACTTCTATCCTTTTCTTCATGACATCATAATGTAGCAGTGCCCTTGGGCTTAATCTCAGGACCTCTATTTTGTCTACACGCATCCCTTTATTGACCTCATTTAGCTTCATAGCTTCAACTGCCATCTATGGGCCAAATACAATAATAATTACTTCTTCACTCCACACCTCTGCCTCAAACTGTAAACTTACATTTTCAACTGTTTACCTAATGTGTCTACTTTAATATCTAATAGGCATCTCAAATGTAACTTGTCCCAAACTGAACTCCTGATACACCCCCGCCAACACCCAATATCTTTCCTCTCTCAGTAAATGGCAATTCCATCTGCTCACTTGCTTAGATGAACAACTTGCAAACATTCTTGATTGCCTTATTTAACAGACCACATTCAATAATTCAGGAAATGCTATCGGCCTTACATTCAAAACATCACCAGAATCCAATTACTTCTTCCAATCTCCTCTGCTATTATTGTTGTCTGAACCACCATCAATTCTCACATGGATTATTTCAGTAGTTTCCTTTCTGGTGTCCCTGGCTTGCATTCTTGCCACTGTATAATATATTATCAATACAGTAACCAGATAATTATATTAAATTGTAAGCCAAATAATATCTTTCTTCTATTCAAAACCCTCCAGTGCATTGCCATCTCTCAGTGTAAAATCCAAAGTCCTTATGATGACCTATAAAGCTCTACTTGAAATGCTCTTATCTGTCCCTTACTTGATCTTTTCCTTCTCTCTCTTCATCACTCTGTCTTTTCCAGACATACTGGTTGCCCTGCTCTTCCTTGAGCACACTGAGCCATGCTAACTTTTGTATTTGCTGTTCTGTATTTTTAGAATATTGTTCCCCAAATATCTAATGAGGTTACCTTGTTCTTTCCTAAAAATCTCAATGAAGACTACCCTGTTCACCTCATTTATAATTGTAGCTCACTTCCTCTCCACTTGTAATTTCCTTCATCTACATTTTATTTGTACATATTGCTTTTAATATTAGTTATCTGCATTATGTTTATTATTTATTGTCTATTTGTTCCTGATAGAATATAAGCTATATGTGGCAGGGATTTTTGTTGTTGCATTCATGCTAAATCCCCAGTACCTGGAACATAATAGGAACTCAATAAATATTAGATAAACAAATGAATCTGGAAAGGCAAATAAAAATAAAGTATGTAACAGAGCCTTACATATGTTAGGCACACAAATAGTCACTTATCCTTTTATTTATTTATTTATTTTAATTTTTATTTTTTTGAGATGGAGTCTCAGTCTGTTGCCCAGGCTGGAGTGCAGTGGCGCGATCTCGGCTCACTGCAATCTCCACCTCCCAGGTTCATGCCATTCTCCTGCCTTAGCCTCCCTAGTAGCTGGGACTACAGGTGCCTGCCACCATGCCTGGATAATTTTTTGTATTTTTAGTAGAGACGGGGTTTCACTGTGTTAGCCAGGATGGTCTCGATCTCCTGACCTTGTGATCTGCTCTCCTTGGCCTCCCAAAGTGCTGGGATTACAGGTGTGAGCCACGGCGCCTGGCCTGCCCTTTTAATTTTTAAAAATTACTTCATGCAATGAGAACACAACATGAAATCTGTCTTCTTAACACTTTTTAAAGCATACAGTACGGCATTGTTGACTATGGGTACAATATTGTACATTAGATCTCTAGAACTTATTCATTATGCTTAACAGAAATTTTATGCCAGTTGATTAGTAACTCTCCATTTCCTTCATTCTCTAGCTTCTGACAACTATTATTCCATTTTCTGACTCTACGAAATTGACTATTTTAGATACTTCATATAAGTGCAGTCATGCATGTTTATCCTTCTGTGACTAGTTTTATTCAAACAGCATAATGTTTTCAAAGTTCACCCATGTTGTTGTATATTGCAGAATTTCATTTTTTAAGGCTGAATAATATTCCAATGTATGTATGTGATGGTTAATACTGAGTGTCAACTTGATTGGATTAAAAGATAAACAGTATTGATTCTGGGTATGTCTGTTAGAGTGTTGCCAAAGGAGATTAACATTTGAGTCAGTGGGCTGAGAAAGGCAGACCCACCCTTAATCTGAGTGGGGCACAATCTAATCAGCTGCCAGCACTGCTAGAATATAAGCAGGCAGAGAAATGTGAAAAGATAGACTAGACTAGCCTCCCAGCCTATATCTTTCTCCCCTGCTGGATGCTTCCTGCTTTAGAACATGGGACTCCATGTTCTTCTGTTTTGGAGCTTGTACTGGCTATCCTTGCTCCTCAGCCTTACTCCTCAGCTATCCTTGCTCCTCAGGCAGACGACCTATTTTGGGAACTTGTGATTGTGTGAGTTAATACTTAGTAAACTTTATATGTATAATATACGTGTGTGTGTGTGTGTGTGTGTATGTATGTATATATATATATATATATATATATATATATATATATATATATATGTTGTGTTCCTCTAGAGAACCCTAACACAGATTCTGGTACCAGAAGTGATTCTAGAGGAACAGAATATTAAGAATGGAGTTCTTTTGTTGATTTGGGGGTTTCTGTAGTTGGCTGCTTAATATAATTAGAGCCCAAAATGCTAAGGGCTCTACTTCTAATAGTGTGAAGAACACTGATAGTCCTTGGCATGAACTGTTTAGAGAGTTATGCAAAATAAATGCGTTTGACACTCTTGATTTATCACTTGTGAGAGGCAAGGAGTTTAGTGACTCTATACATAATACCTTTGACCATATGTGGAGAAC
>NW_022294733.1:0-3000 GCF_002776525.5 Piliocolobus tephrosceles | reverse complement strand
AATGTAACATATATCTGTGTCTACTTATAGATGAGTAAAGATTATTATTTTATTTTATTTATTTATTTTTTTTCACTTATTTTATTGTTCACATAAGACGGTGCCAAATGAGCATTAATTTACATGAAAAATTAAGCGTTTTAAAATATATAAAAATATGTAATATCAGACACGTAAATATATATGTATATATAAACTCTTAAAAGGTATATGTTGATATTTCTATTCTTATACACAGTCCGTCACTTGCTTGTTACCACATGCTAACCCACATGCTAATCCACATGCTAATCCACATGCTAATCCACATGCTAATCCACAAGTCATCTACCTACTCATTTCCCCAAAACTCTTCCTCTTCTACAGACTTTTGTTCTTTTTGTTTTATTTCTTCATTAAATAACACTTCATTGTCAAAATTGTTTGTTTCATTTTTTATATTTTTACTCCATTTATAAGCAGCATAACTACTTACCCCTCCACCTATAAATAATAAAGCTGCTACACCAGATGCTTTGTATATATTATTGGTATGTTGTTGTTTATTGTTTTGTTTCTTTTCATCATTATCATTTTGCTGTTGTTTTTCTTCTGCGCTAAAATTTTTAATCCGTACACAGTTTTCATCACCTTCTTTACAAACTTCTTCTTTTTCTTCTTTTTCTTTTTCTTCTTTTTCTTCTTTTTCTTCTTTTTCTTTTTCTTTTTTTTCTTTTTTTTCTTCTTTTTCTTCTTTTTCTTCTTCTTCTTCTCCTTTTATTTTATTTAATTTATCAGTTTCTAACATATGATAAGTATAATCTCTATTCGCCTCTTTTTTTTGATTCGGATAATATGTTTTTGGACTAAATGTTTTAAAACTAGTGGACGGTAAATCCTTATCAGAACCAATACTACTATGATCATCACCATCAAAATGATTATATGTGTCATTTCTTATCTTTGTTAAATCATCAATATTATTATCGATTTCGTTTTTTTTGTTATCTATATTATGTTGTGTCAAGTTGTTATTTTTATTAAAATGTTTATCTATATCCATTTTTAAGTTATCTAATTCGGATAATGATTTTTCCGACTCGCTTTTTATTTCATTATAATTTTTATGGTGGAAAGTGGTATCAAAATCTGTATCAGAATTTAAATTACTACCATTGCGTATAAATTTACTATTACTACTCTTATTATGTTTTTTCATATGTTCACTATCACTTAATGGTTTATTTGTTATCATATAATTACTATTCTTATCTTCAACAGCAATATAATTGTTAGCATTGTCTTTTTTTTTATGTCCGTCCTCTTCTAAAATATTTATAAAAGAAGAATATAAGTGATTATTGTGTTCTTTTATCGAGTTTTTATCATTTTTAGTAAAGTTAGTATCATTATTAGTGCCTTCTACTACTATATTTTGTTTGTTCTTTAACTTATTTGTTTCGTTTGTGAAATCGGTAATACTATTACTATTACTACTACTACTACTACTACTACTACTACTACTACTACTACTACTACTACTACTACTACTACTACTACTACTACTGTCATATGTGTCAAAATTTTCATTATTATTATATAGGTTAGTTACACTATTTGATAAAATTTTACCATTGGATGTGCTAGCTCCTGCTTTATTTAAGTCACAATTTTTGACTTCTTCTATAAATTCACAATTAGTTAATATTCTGTGACTCTTTCCATTAATACATTCGGACCATTCACCCCATTTCCCACAACCTTTACATGGTTTAATTTCACTTATAGTTTTATCATCTTTGCATACTCTTTTCATAATGTTATTTTTACAGTGGGACCAAAAATCCCATTCGTTGCACTTTTCATCTACTGCTTTGCATTGTGTTTTTAAATGCACTAGTTGAATAATTATATATACTAAAAATAGAATATTCAGAACTATTTACTAATTCGTATTTTCCCTTTTTTTTTTAATTATATAAAAAAGGGAGTGTATGTTAAAGTGTATTTAAGCGTGTTAGATCGTGTTATAGCGTGTTAGATCGTGTTATAGCGTGTTAGAGTGTGTGTATGTATCTCTTTGATAGTTACAATTAAACAGATAGATGTAGAACATAAAAAAATTATATATAAATAACAAACAAAAAAAAAAAAAAAGGGAAAATACGAATTAGTAATAATTCGTTTATTTCAATAGACAGATTTATATGCACAAACGAACATGCATGCATATATATATATATATATATATGTATATGTCTGTATATTTAAATTAAATGAAAATTAAAAAAATTAGTACTATTAAAAATTCACAAAAAAAATTATATATATGTAGACATTTATGTAAAAATAAAAAAAAAATATGTACATATATATATTATTTGTCTATAAAAAAGCTGTTTACAAACATGTATATATAATAACAATCAAACTAATATAAGGTTATTACAAACAATAATGTGCATATAGAGCATATTAAAAATAAATTAAATTAAACTGTACAAGTCTTTATATTTAAATGTTTGTATATATTTACAAACCTACATAAAAAGGTATACGATTCTCCTGTATATATAAAATTGAAAAGTTATTATGTAGATGAATCGTATTTAAAGCAGGATGTAAAAAAAAAAAAAAAAAAAAAAAATACAAATAAATTATAAAAGTTCATAATATTTTTGTTATTGATATGCCTGTACATTAATATGTATAAGTATGTATATACATATAACAGTGAGCGAAAATAAGAAAAAATTATAGTATACAAATTTATTATATATAATTATATTATATATATCTACTAAATAAAATAAATTTAAAAGAAACAGCAAATATATATAATCAATAGATAAGACAAACATGCAAATTCATAAATGCGTAATTTATATAATATATTCTGTGTATGTGTTTGTATAAGCATGTGTATGTGTGTATTACTTATATACATGTAGCCTTACAAATATATACTTAATACTGTTTAAAAAAAAAAAAAAAAAAAAAAAAAAAAAAAAAAAAAAAAAA
>NW_022294732.1:10628-11484 GCF_002776525.5 Piliocolobus tephrosceles | reverse complement strand
TTATCCTTGGAAATTATGACTTGCTGTTCCTTAGGTTTTGGCATCCAGTCTTTTAGCCACTATTACCTTTTTCTGAAATACTGTCTTCCTGTAGTTATTACAATGCAAATTAAATTCATCTGAATTTCTACCTTGCAATGTACCAGACAATGTTTTCCAGACAGGATTTTATGCATCTCACAGAAAGGATATAAACATATGCCTTTGCCCTACATTTTATTTAAGTGAAATTTTACATACTGATTTCTTAATTATATACTTTCAAAACAGCCTGCATTTTATTTCTCTCTATGGGAAACTTTCCAACAATAAACAGCAGATTTTTTGGCTGCTTCTGTAATATATAATTAAGAGTTAATAAATTAGATGTGCTGTTGTGTTAGATTATAATTAAAAGGGACTTTTTGTGAAATATAAAAACATGTTTTATTACAGGATAAGAAAATCAGACATTCAAATTTTTCATAATAATGCTAATGTAAACACTGCAGAATTATTTGTATTTAAAATTTTATTTGGCTCTCCTGATTTTAAGGCCATGTGACTAAAACTACCTTAGAAAAAATTTGGAATTTTAGTTTGTGGAACTAGTTTCTTATGTGATGGGCTTTAAATTTAATGTCTCTCTAATTTTTTAAATAAAATTTGAAAATATAGCTTGGCAAGATATTTGAAAGCATTTTACTTCTATGCCAGGTATGAATCTTTATAGCAGTCTTCATTTCCAAAAGGAAAGAAGATTTCCAACTATGCCCTATCATGTTTTCTGAGACAGTCTTTGAGCCTTGCAAATATATTATGGTTTTAGAGAAATGTTATAATCAGTTATGACATACAAGGACAAAGATAACTCATT
>NW_022294732.1:0-10618 GCF_002776525.5 Piliocolobus tephrosceles | reverse complement strand
GACATCAGAAGTCCAAACATCTTCAGATATTTTATATAAGACAAAAGCAAATGGAATTAGTTGGTGATGAAAGAACAGAAAAGCCACAGTGCAAGATACCAGAGACTTACAAACTCAGATTCAGTGAATACAAGAATCAAAGAATCACATTCTTAACACATGGCTTCCCAGTTTCTGCTTATTACATAAATAAAGGGGCTGTGAACAAAGGCCTGAAGAAAAGAGCAGAATTAGAGCTCTTACCAGAACTCTACAAATACACAGAAGACAGAAGGAGAGAAAAAAGGAAATGGGGGAGGATAGAGAAAGGCACTTCTGCCTAGAAGTGAAATTGACTAAAGCTTTTCACTGCTAGTGTGGAGCCTTCCTTACTTTGCCCAATATAGGGCACCAACTTCCTCTCTGCCCCTCTGTATAGGGAAGCCTCTTCTCCACCCCAAACACCCTGTTCGAGCACCACAGAAACTGCAGGCACCCCTCCCATAAAGGGAAATGCATTAGGGGAAAGAGGTCCATACTATTTCCAGAGATGTGCTTTCAAAAGTAGCCCTTCATTTATTCTATGAAGGCCAATAAAAGATAACCATATTTGTGAGAAAATCTCTGTAGACAATTGAAGTCTTAAACAATAGAGGGCTTTTTTGGAAGGGCTTTAGCTGGCTCACAGAATCAACGGAAGGTCTGGAGAAACAGGCTGTAAAAATGGGCAAGAACCTTTACATGCTGTGCATCATAAACAGTCGGTGCAGGATGCTGTTACCAATTCCACCTCCAGTAAATATGTACCATTATGCCACCAGACTCAAGTCCATTGCCATTGCTGCAAATTATCACACACAAAAAGACAGATCAGAAAGGAGAATTTCCTACTCCCACCCATAATCCTCTCTTGAAGGAGGTAAGCCCATTTCTTCCTCCTGTTTTGAGACCTCCTTAAGATTCAAAGAATGTTTTAAGGCAAGAAGCCTGAAAACTAAATAATGATCACAATTAAAACCAAAGCCCATAGAGCATATAGAACAATTAAACTCAGGGGGAAAAATTAATGAGTAAGGAAACAATAGAGACCCTTTAAATTTTTCTAATTAATGCATTTATAGAGATTTGATAGAATTTTTCATCTAGAATGCAAGAAAATACTACTATGAATAAGAAAAAAATACAGAATGATTACCTGAAGGAAGATTTGAGAAGAAATAGTACCTGATATTTAAAAAATGCTCTCTGAACTGATAAATTTAATGTACCAACTAAATAGTCAACTGAACATTACATTATAGCCAAGTTTGTGGTGAGAAAAACAAAAGAAATTTCTCAGAATTTATGGTACAAATAAAAAGTTATTGAAAATTAAAGAAAAGATTATTTGAGAACAGACACAGGGTTAGAAAAGACGTCTATGAGATATTCCAGAAGGAGACCTTTACAGAGACTATAGAGAAAAGAAAATGATAAATAAAATAAAATTTTAAAAATAAAAGAACAATTCCAAGTGTGTATGCCGCATGCAAGAAATAAATAATCTTTGGATTGAAGAGCTCATCAAGGATGTTATAAGATTATTTATAAAACTGTATCTCATCAATTCCTGATAAAATCAGAAGACTAGGAAAAAAGAGAAATTTATAGGAGTATTCTAAAAACATAAATAGTTAACCCACAAAGGAAGAGAATCAGAGTTTAGTGTTTCCACAAGCAACATTAGAAGACATAAAAAACAATGAAAAAAGTTCTTCAAAATTTTAAATCCAGATTTTTATCAATTAGGTTTAAAGGTATTTGATCCATCTTGAGCTGATTTATGTGTACTCATGTGTGTGTGGTAAAGAAAATGTAGTATATACTATATCATCTGTTGATGGACAATTAGGTTGAGCCTACATCTTTGCTATTGTACTTTAATTTATTTTTATACATTAAATATTGTTATCAGTTTATAAAGAATGAAAAGATAATATTGATTCTTCCCATGAAAAAACATTTGATGTTTTTCTATTTGTTTAAAACCTTTTTATGTTTCACAGAAAACTTTGGTTTTTTTAACTTTTATTTTAGGTTCAGGGGTACATGTACAGGTTTGTTATGTAAGTAAACTGCACGCTCACAGGAGTTTGGTGTACAATTATTTTTTCACCTAGGTGATAAGTATAGTACCCGATAGGTAGTTTTTTGATTCTGTCCCTCCTCCCACTCTCCATCCTCAAGTAGGCCACAGTGGCTAGTTTTTCCCTCTTTGTGTCCATGTGTTCTCGTTGTTTAGCACCCATTTATAAATGAGAATATACTGTATTTGATTTTATGTTTCTGTGTTAATTTGCTTCGGATAATGGCCTCCAGCCCCATCCATGTTGCTGCAAAGGATATGATCTCATTCTTTTTTACAGCTGCATTGTATTCCGTGGTGATAGGTACCACATTTTCTTTATCAGTCTACTGTTCAGTCTACTGTTGATGGGCATTTAGGTTGATTCTACATCTTTAGTATTGTGAATAGTGCTGTGATAAATATATGTGTGCATGTGTCTTTATGGTAGAATTATTATATTCCTTTGGGTATATACTGAGTAATGGGGTTGCTGGGTTGAATGGTAGTTCCATTTTAAGTTCATCCAGGAAAAAAAGCCAAACTGCTTTTCACCGTGGCTGAACTAACTTACGTTTTCATTATTTTCACATTTTCTTTCTCTTGTCTGATTGCTCTAGCTGGGACAAGAAGTGGCCTTTGAGCTGGACCTTCAAGTATATTTTGGAAGTCTCTGGATGAATAAAAAGATTGTATTCATCTCTTTATTCATTCTGAGATTGAGCAGAATACTTAACAGTCTCTATTAATCAAGTTATCTATTATAATTTAACTAATGACTTTCTGTACTCTTATTTTTTAAAAAGATGTTTATTAGCTTTCATTTTCATGTTTACCGAAAGCTTCAATTTTCATCTATATTAACAAGTGAAGTGTAGCTCTAATGTAGGAAACATTTACATAGTGGGAAATAATAAGGCCTTGAAATAAAACAGACTGGATTAAATCTCACTCTGCCACTCTCTAGCTTTGCATTTTGGGTAAACCATTTAATCTTTCTAAGATTGTTTCCTCAGGTATGAAATAGGGTTGATATCTTTACCTGATGGGGTTATTGTGATTATTTGAGACATCATCTGTAAAGTTCTTTTTAGTACAGTCCTTGGAACATGATATGTATTTGATAAGTAATTATTACTATTAATATTAGACATATCGAGGTGCTTATGCTCATAATGAATGATTATCTAGGTTCTTACTTTGAGATATAGAAGTTTTATAAACAGAGTAGGAGATATGTAATCATGAAAATTTGGAAAATAGGAATTTTGAAGCATGGAGGCAATTTAAAAGCCCATTTATTTGATAAGAAAAATTAGAATTATTGTTGCAACAAAAAGCTCATTCCACAAGAAATAAATCCCTTCACTGAAATATTCATTATACACTAATATGAGTGCTGATATCTTCTTTATTAAGAATAAGACTGTTATTTATCTATTTTGATTACATAAGACAAGTCTTTCCAGAAGTAAAGACAGGATAAATGACCTCTTATATATTTTTCTAATTCTGTGTTTCTACAACTATAAAAAAGGCACTGCTGACACAGTCAGTAGTAACTCTAAATTCATGAATCTTTTAAATATAGGTAAGTTTTTAGGCAATGGTATAGACATGGTAGAAAGCCTTAGGCTCTATGTACTCAAGAGAAAATTGTGTCCCATGAATTTTTAATAAACTAAACAGTGCTATTTCCAAGAAAAAAATAAGGTATGCTAAATAAGAGTGACAGGAATTCCAAGGGGAAGGGCTGAAAAAAGAAAGAATTTGGCACTTTCATTTTTCAATGGACTGAAGGAAAAAATGTAGGAATCTATAGTAAGAGTAGCAGATTGTATTATATCAAAACTGGGGAAGCTTCTGATTTAGGTATTTTGCATACATTTACATCATAATTTGAAAGTCCTATCTGCAGATATTTAAAGGGATCTTAATTAATATAATTTTTGCTGTTGTATTTAATTCCAATATTCAGATACGATACACAAAATAAAGACTATATTTTGCCACATATCAGACATGTTAGATTGCCTGGGTCTTAGTTTCTCCAACTCCAAGATGAAACGGTTGACATAAAGAATGCTTAAGTCCTTTGGGAGGCCGAGGCGGGCAGATCACGAGGTCAGGAGATTGAGACCATCTTGGCTAACACGATGAAACCGCGTCTCTATTAAAAATACAAAAAATTAGCCGGGCGTGGTGGCGGGCATCCGTAGTCCCAGCTACTTGAGAGGCTGAGGCAGGAAAATGGCCTGAATCCGGGAGGCGGAGCTTGCAGTGAGCCGAGATCACGCCACTGCACTCCAGCCTGGGCGACAGAGCGAGACTCCGTCACACACACACACACACACACACACACACACACACACACACACACATCCAATCCTTAAGTCTTTTGAAGAGGAAAATTTTATGGGTCTATGCACCTCTAATAGTGTTTAAAAGAAATAGAATTGCCAATGAAACTTTATTTTGAAGAATGACCAATATATATTCTCACCTCATGCTAATGCAAAAGACATTCTTGAGACATTCTGAATTCTAGTACTGTGAAGGAAAGTGAGAACTCATCCATGGAAATAGGAAGTACTTGGATTTCAGTGGTGTGCTAGAGCCAGCCAGTTCTGTGTATCTCTTCCCAACTCTATGTTTGATATTCCATGTTTAACAAAATAAAATAATAGTGTTCTCTCTTCTTTCTTTAGTTCTTTAAAATATATATGACTACTGATAGAAAAATTATACCATTATACTGTGGGATTTGCAACCTATATTGTTAATACATAGTGTAAAATTATGTACTGAGCATAACTTTACACTATGTAAAGCATGTAAAGCATACTGGAGAGGGTCTCAGTCAAATTATATGGTATTCCTGGGTTGAATAGTAGTTCTAACTTCTTTGGAAAATCTCCAAACTGCTTTCCACAGTGGTTGAACTAATTTACATTCCCACCAGCAGTGTATAAGCATTCCCTTTTCTCTGCAGCCTCACCGACATCTGTTATTTTCTTTCAAATAATAGCTATTCTTAATGGTGTGAGATAGTAACTCATTGTAGTTTTCATTTGCATTTCTCCAACAATTGGTGATGTTAAGCATTTTTTCATATGCTTGCTGGCCATGTGCATGTTTTCTTTTGAGAAGTGTCTTGTTCATGTCCTTTGTCCATTTTCAATAGTTTTTTTTTCTTGTTAAATTGTTTAAATATCTTAAAAGATTCAGAATATTAAACCTTTGTCAAATGCATGGTTTGGAAATATTTTCTCCCATTCTGTAGGCTCTATTCACTCTTTTTATAGTTTCTTTTGCTATGCAGAAGCTCTTTAGTTTAATTTGGTTCCCCACTCTCATGTTTTTGTTTTTGTTGCAATTGTTTTTGGATATTTTATTATGAAATCTTTGTAAAAATCTGTGTCCAGAATGGTACTTTTTAGGTTCTTGTTTAGGGTTTCTATAGTTTTAGGTGATACATTTAAGTCTTTAATCCATTTTGAGTTAATTTTTGTATATAGTGAAATGAAGGTGTCCAGTTTCAGTCTTCAGCATATGGCTAGTCACTTATCCAAGCACCGTTTATTGAATAAGGTAGACCTTTTGCCATTGCTTTTTATGGTTGACTTAGTCAGAGATTACATAGTTACAAGTGTGTGGCTTTATTTCTGGGTTGTCTTGCCTGTTACATTCATCTATGTGTCTGTTTTTGTACCATTACCATGATGTTTTGGTTACTGTAGACTTATATTGTAGTATAGTTTGGAGTCAGGTAATGTAATGCCTCCAGCTTTGTTCTCTTTGCTTACTTAGAATTGCTTTGGCTGTTTGGGATTTTCTTTTTGTCCCATATACATTTTAAAATAGTTTTTTCCTATTTCTATGAAGCATTACATTGTTAGTTAGGAAGGAATAGCATGAATCTGTAAATTCATTTGGGCAGTATGTCCGTTTTCACAATATTGGTTATTTCTATCCATGAGCATGGAATGTTTTCCCATTTGTTTGCATCATCTCTGATTTCTTTCAGCAGTGTTTTGCAATTTTAATGGTAGAGAACTTTCACCTCCCTGGTTAGCTTTATTCCTAGGTATTTTATTCTTACTGTGGTTATTTTAAATGGGATTGCATTACTGATTTGCCTCTCAGCTTGGATGTTATTGGTGTATGAAAATATTACTGATTTTTGTACATTGATGTTGTATTCTAAAACTTTACTGAAGTTGTTTATCAGTTCTAGGAGTGTTTGGGCAGAAACTATGGCATTATCTAGGTATAGAATTATATAATTGTGACCAGTGACAGTTTGACTTCCTCTTTGCCAATTTGGATGCCCTTGATTTTCTTCTCTTGCCTGATTGCTCTGGCTAGGATTTCCAAGTACTATGTTGAATAGGAGTGGTGATAGTGAGCATCCTTGTCTTGTTTTAGTTCTCAAGGGAAATGTTTCTAGC
This sequence comes from Piliocolobus tephrosceles, assembly GCF_002776525.5. NCBI lineage: Eukaryota > Metazoa > Chordata > Mammalia > Primates > Cercopithecidae > Piliocolobus > Piliocolobus tephrosceles. The sequence goes on along the minus strand of NW_022294732.1, from coordinate 4,084 downwards.
TTTTGTCCATTCAGTATGGTGTCAGCTGTGGGTTTGTCATAGATGGCTCTCTTTATTTTGAGGTATATTCCTTTGATGCCTAGATTGTTGAGGGTTTTTAAATATGAAGGGATGTTGAATTTTATCAAAAGCGTTTTCCGCATTTATTGAAATTATCATGTAGTTTTAACTATTATTTCATTTTTATGTGCTGAATCACATTTGTTGATTTGCATATGTTGAACCAACCTTGGCATCCCAGGAATAAAGCCTGCTTGATTGTGATAGATTAGCCTTTTATGTGTTGCTCAATTCAATTTGCTAGTATTTTGTTGAGAATTTTTGCATCTATGTTCATCAGGGAAGTTTTTTTTCCTGTTGTGTCTCTGACAGGTTCTGGTGTAAGAATGATGCTGGCCTCATGGAATGAGTTAGGGAGGAGTTCCTCCTTCTCAATTTTTGGAATAATTTTAGTAGCATTGGTACCAACTCTTCCTTGTACATCTGGTAGAATTTGACTGCGAACCTGCATGGTCCAGGGCTTTTTCTGGTTCATAGGGTTTTTTTTTTTTTTTTTAATTACTGATTTAATTTCAGAACACATTATTGGTCTGTTCAGGATTTCAGGTTTTTTTTTTTGGTTCAATCTTAGGAGGTTTTATGTTTCCAGGAATTGATCCCTTTCTTCTAGGTTTTCTAGTTTGTGTGCACAGAGATGATTGAAATAGTCGTAGGGTTTCTTGTGTGTTTGTGTAGGGTTATGGTAATGTTTGCTCCCCCAAGGATTTGTCTAATGATGTCAGTGGGGTGTTGAAGTCTTCCAGTATTATTGTGTGGGTAAATAAGTCTCTTCATAAGTCTCTAAGGCTTGTTTTATAAATCTTGATGTATAAATATATATCTTGACATATATATATACACACACACATACACACAAATATGTATATATTTAGGATAGTTAAGTCTTCTTGTTGAATTTAACCCTTTGTTGTTATGTAACACCCTTCTTTTCCTTTATGATTGTTGTTTGTTTAAAGTTTATTTTGTTTGAAATAAGAAGAGCAACTCCTACTCTTCTTTGTTTTTCATCTTGAGTGATCTTTCTCCATACTTTTACTTTGAGCCTGTGTGTGTCACTGCATGTGAAATGGTTCTCCTGAAGATGGCATATAGTTGGGTCTCACTTCTTTATCCAACTTGTCATTCTGTGCCTTTTAAGTGGGGCATTTGTATAATATATGTTCAAGGCTAATATTGATATGTGAGGATCTGAGCCTGTCATCATATTGTTATCTGGTTGTTATGTAGATTTGAGTGTATGGTTGCTTTATAGTGTCAGTAGACTATGTACTTAAGTGTTTTTGAACTGGCAGATAACAGCCTTTTTGTTTTCACGTTTATCACTCCCTTAAGGATATCTTATAAGACAGGTCTGGCGATAAATTCCCTTAGCATTTTCTTCTCTGAAAATTATTTTATTTCTTCTTCACTTATGAAGCTTAGTTTTGCTGGATATAAAATTCTTGGTTGAAATTTCTTTTAAGAATGCCAAAGATAGGCCCCTCATCTCTTCTGGCTCGTAAGATTTCTGCTGAAAGGTCTAGTGTTAGCCTGATGGGGTTCCCTTTGTATATGACCTGCCCCTTCTTTTCAGTTGCCTTTAGCATTTTTTTTCTTTCACACTGACCTTGGAGAACCTGAAGACTACATGTCTTGGGGTTGGTCCTCTTGTAGTATAGTATCACACTAGGGTTCTCTGAATTTCTTGAATCTGGATATAGACCTTTCTAGCAAGGTTAGGGAAATTTTCATAGATGATATCCTCAAATACATTTTCCAAGTTGCTTGCTCTCTTTCCCTAATTTTCTGGAATGCTATTGAATTGCAGGTTTGGTATCTTTATATAATTCCGCATTTCTTGGAGGTTTTCTCTCTTTTTTTTTTTTTTTTTTTGAGATGGAGTCTCGCTCTGTCACCCAGGCTGGAGTGCAGTGGCGCAATCTCAGCTCACTGCAAGCTCTACCTCCTGGGTTCACGCCATTCTCCTGCCTCAGCCTCCTGAGTAGCTGGGACTACAGGCACCAGCCACCAAGCATGGCTAATTTTTTGTATTTTTAGTAGAAATGGGTTTCACCATGTTAGCCAAGATGGTCTTGATCTCCTGACCTCATGATCTGCCCACCTCAGCCTCCCAAAGTGCTGGGATTACCAGCATGAGCCACCATGCCTGGCCTTGGTTTTGTATATTTTTTTTATCCTTTTTTTCTTTTATTTTGTCTGATTAAGTTTATTTGCAGAACTTGTTATTCAAGCTCTGATATTCTTTCCTCAGCTTGGTCTACTCTGTTGTTAAAACTTCTGGTTGTGTACTATTATGAAATTCTTTTTTTTTTTTTAGACAGAGTCTCACTCTTGTCACCCAAGCTGGAGTACAATGGTGTGATCTTGGCCCACTGCAACCTCCACATCCCAGATACAAGCAATTCTCCTGCCTCAGCCTTCCAAGAAGCTGGGATTACAGGTGCCCACCACCATGCCCATCTAATTTTTGTATTTTTAGTAGAGATAGGCTTTCAGCATGTTGGCCAGGCTGGTATTGAACTCCAGACCTCAGGTGATCTGCCCGCCTTGACCCCCCAAAGTTCTGGGATTACAGGCGTGAGCTGCCATGCCCAGCCAATATTATGAAATTCTTGTAGTGAGTTTTTCAGCTCTAGATCTGTTAGATTCTTTCTAAAAATGGCTGTTTTGTCTTTCAGCTCTCATATAGTTATGTTGGATTCCTTAGATTCCTTGTATTGAATTTCTACTTTCTCTTGAATCTTGATGATCTTTGTTGCTATAAAGACCCTGAATTCTATGTCTATTATTTCAGTCAGTTTGGTCTGTTTAAGAACCATTGCTGGGGAGCTGATTCAGTCTGGTTAAGAACCATTGCTGGGAGCTAACCCAGTCATTTGGAGGTGAGAAGGCACCCTGACTTTTATAGTTGCCAAAGTTCTTGCATTGGTTCTTTTTCATTTGTGTTGGCTGATGTTCCTTTAGTATTTGAAGTTGCTGTTCTTTTTGGGTGGGCCTTCTTGTTTTTATATTCTCTGATGCCCTTGAGGGTTTGACTATGGTTAAGTCGGGTTTAGTTGATTGGTTTCTTTTCTAGATGCTTTTGGGGGCCAAAGCTTAGCTCAACTCTCCTGGGCTGCATGCTGTGTTTCTGGGGTCTGGGAATAGGTATGCAGTTTTGTTCTCTGGCTCATTGAGGTTAAATACCTGCTGTACTGGAGGGGCTGAGGTGTCCCAGTCCACTGACAACAACACTCCAATGGGGACTGCCAGCAAAAGTGCTGGTGGGGTGGCAGTCCACCCTTTTGTGTGTGTGTGCTGGCCATGTGGTGGTGTGTCAGTGCAAATGTGTGTACTGGCAGGTTGGCAGGGGTCATTGCATGTGTGTGCATTTGTGGTGGGTCCATGTGCTGATGCATACTGGTGGGGTGGTGCTGGGTCCCTGCACATGTACATGCTAGCAGGGCAGCAGGGGCTCCATGTGTGCATGTATGCTGGCACAGTGGTAGGGGGGCTGCAAGCAAATGCACACCAGTTGGGGAGGCTGCCAGCAGATACATGCCAGTAGAGGTCTGTCTGCAAAAGTGCTCCAATGGTTAGGCAAGGTCTGCTGACAAAAGATATGACAATGGCCACTAGCAAGCTGAGGCTGTGCTACAAAAGAGTGTGGCCAGGCAGTGACCCTGGAAGAGGCTAGCAGACAGGAGGCACTCAGATCTGCCTGGCCCCATCCTGCAGGCAAGACTGCCCTGCTCTGTCCAGGTCTGGCAGCAAATGAAGGCTAAAGCTGACTAGAGGTGTATGGTGAGCTTTGTGGAATAGGCATCCGTGGATGTACCCCATTGCAGCTGTTCCCATGCCAAACCTTCTGGGCTCCACACAGGCTGGAGTTCTGTCTCTACTAACTCTCTGGAAAGTTCTCTCTGCCAGCTCAGATGTCCCTGGGGCTCGTGAAGTATCTCACGGCTACTATCCCAGAGGTCTGTGGCAGAAGTAGGCCACTTCATGCCTATATTACTCACCAGTTTTCTAGGAGCTGCTCAAG
>NW_022294731.1:0-1077 GCF_002776525.5 Piliocolobus tephrosceles | reverse complement strand
AAGTTTATTCTTCGTTTTTTCTTTATTACTTCTTTTAAATCAGTATTATTAAATAACATTTCACCAGGGAATCATATGTTAAGTTTAGAGTTTCAAATACATGATATAAATTTGTACATTCTTTTATTTGATCACATACGTATCAAAAAATATGACTATCTATTTTTATGTTTTGCTGTTGTTTCATCATTTTATTTTTCAACAGAAATAAGCACTTTTCTGCATTTTAGTAATATTGCTTTTTTGCAGATAACCAGCTTTCACTTATGTCAGTAATTTTTTTTGGTAGTCTCTTTTTAAAAAAATACATTTATTTGGGTTTTAAATATCAATCATGTTATATCTTGTGCTATGTGGTTCTTCCTTTTTCCTCTTTCTTGTGTGAAAATTGGATTTTAGTCTTTATTTTGTAATAAGTTAATTTAACACTAAATTTCCTCTAAGTAATTCATCAGCCATATCCCAAAGTTTTTGTTGTGTCATGCTTTCATTATCATTCATTTTTAAGTTATTGCCTACATTCCCTGGCAGTTAATAAGGAAATAAATAAATTATAATAAATAAGTTATTTGTTGTTATTTTATCCTTAAATCTTCAACGTATTCAGATCAGTTTTTTTTAAATAAAATATCCTAGTGAACACAGTTTTTTTTACAACTGACCTGTTACACTGTCATTTAAAGTATGATGACCAAATAAAAGTTATTTTATATATATACGTATATATATATATATATATATATATATATATATATAATTTATAAATGACATGGTTTGTCTTTGTCCCCACCCAGACTTCATCTTGAATTGTAACTCCCACAATTCCCATGTGGGAGATAATTGAATTTTGGGGTGGATGTTTCCTGCACTGTTCTTATTGTAGTGAATGAGTCTCATGAGATCATATAGTTTCCAAAACAGTTTTTCTGCTCATTCTCTGGTTTTTCCTGCTGCCATCCATGTAAGATGTGACTTGCTCCTCCTTGCCTTCCACCATGATTGTGAGCCCCCCCACCAGCCATGAAGAACTGTAAGTCCATTAAACTGCTTTATTTTCTACATTGCCCAATCTCAGGT
>NW_022294730.1:0-1043 GCF_002776525.5 Piliocolobus tephrosceles | reverse complement strand
TGGCAAACTGGATAAAGAGTCAAGACCCATCAGTCTGCTGTCTTCAGAAGACCCATCTCACATGCAGAGACATACATAGGCTCAAAATAAAGGGATGGAGGAAGATCTACCAAGCAAATGGAGAACAAAAAAAAGCAGGGGTTGCAATCCTAGTCTCTGATAAAACAGACTGTAAACTATCAAAGATCAAAAGAGACAAAGAAGGCCATTACATAATGGTAAAGGGATCAATTCAACAGGAAGAGCTAACTATCCTAAATCTATATGCACCCAATACAGGAGCACCCAGATTCATAAAGCAAGTCCTTAGAGACTTACAAAGAGACTTAGACTCCCATACAATAATAATGGGAGACTTCAACACTCCACTGTCAACATTCGACAGATCAATGACACAGAAAGTTAACAAGGATATCCAGGAATTGAACTCATCTCTGCACCAAGCGGACCTAATAGACGTCTATAGAACTCTCCACCCCAAGTCAACACAATACACATTCTTCTCAGCACCACATCACACTTATTCCAAAATTGACCACATAATTGGAAGTAAAGCACTCCTCAGCAAATGTAAAAGAACAGAAATTATAACAAGCTGTCTCTCTGAGCACAGTGCAATCAAACTAGAACTCAGGACTAAGAAACTCAATCAAAACCGCTCAACTACATGGAAACTGAACAACCTGCTCCTGAATGACTACTGGGTACATAACGAAATGAAAGCAGAAATAAAGATGTTCTTTGAAACCAATGAGAACAAAGATACAATATACCAGAATCTCTGGGACACATTGAAAGCAGTGTGTAGAGGGAAATTTATAGCACTAAGTGCCCACAAGAGAAAGCAGGAAAGATCTAAAATTGACACTCTAACATCACAATTAAAAGAACTAGAGAGGCAAGAGCAAACACATTCAAAAGCTAGCAGAAGGCAAGAAATAACTAAGATCAGAGCAGAACTGAAGGAGATAGAGACACAAAAAACCCTCCAAAAAATCAATGAATCCAGGAGTTGGTTTTTTGAAAAGATCAACAAAATTGAC
>NW_022294729.1:0-4023 GCF_002776525.5 Piliocolobus tephrosceles | reverse complement strand
AAATGTCCATCAGTGACAGACTGGATTAAGAAAATGTGGCACATATACACCATGGAATACTATGCAGCCATAAAAAAGGATGAGTTTGCGTCCTTTGTAGGGACATGGATGCAGCTGGAAACCATCATTCTTAGCAAACTATCACAAGAAGAGAAAACCAAACACCGCATGTTCTCCCTCATAGGTGGGAACTGAACAATGAGCTCACTTGGACTCGGGAAGGGGAACATCACACACTGGGGCCTATCATGGGGAGGGGGGAGGGGGGAGGGATTGCATTGGGGAGTTATACCTGATATAAATGATGAATTGATGGGTGCTGACGAGTTGATGGGTGCAGCACACCAACATGGCACATGTATACATATGTAACAAACCTGCACGTTATGCACATGTACCCTAGAACTTAAAGTATAAAAAAAAAAAAACTTTAAACAACTAAACTAAAAAATCTAGAATAAATAAATAAATTCCTGTGCAAACTCTCAAGACTAAAACAGGAAGAAGTCAAATCCCTGAGTAGACTGATAACAAGTTCTGAAATTGAAGCAGTGATTAATAGCCTACAAACGAAAAAATCCCAGGACCAGATGGATTTGCAGCTGAATTCTATGAGAGATACAATGAGAGCTGGTACCATTCCTTCTGAAACTATTCCAAACCAAAGAAAAAGAGGGACTCCTCCCTAACTTATTTTATGAAGCCAGTATCATCCTGATACCAAAACCTGGCAGAGACACAACAACAACAACAAAATTCAGGCCAATATCCCTGATGAACATCAATGTGAAAATTCTCCATGAAATACTGGGAAACCAAATCCAGCAGCACATCAAAAAGCTTATCCACCATGATAAAGTCGACTTCATCCCTGGGATGCAAGACTGATTCAACATACACAAATAAATAAATATAAACTAGTACATAAACAGAACTACTGACAAAAGCCACATGATTATCTCTATAGGTGTAAAAAAGGCCTATGATAAAATTCAACACCCCTTCATGCTAAAAACTCTCAATAAACTAGGTACTGATGGAACATATCTCAGTAATAAAAGCTATTTATGACAAGGTCATAGCGAATATCATACAGAATGGTAAAAAGCTGAAGCATTTCTTTTGAAAACCAGCACAAGACAAGGATGCCCTCTCTTACCACTCTTATTCAACACAGTATTGGAAGTAGTAGCCAGAGCACTCAGGCAGAAGAAAACAAAGTCTATTCAAATAAGAAGAGAGGAAGTAAAGTTGTCTCCGTTTGCAGACGACATGATTGTACATTTAGAAAACCCCATTGTCTCAGCCCCAAATCTCCTTATGCTCATAAGCAACTTCATCAAACTCTCAGGACACAAAATCAATGTGCAAAAATCACAAGCATTCCTATACACAAATAATAGAGATACAGAGGGCCAAATAATAAGTGAACTCCCAATCACAATTGGTACAAAGGAAACAAAATACCTAGGAATACAATTTATAGGGTACATGAAGGACCTCTCCAAGGAGAACTACAAACCACTGCTAAAGGAAACTAGACAGGACACAAACAAATGGAAAAAAATTCCATGCTTATGGATAGGAAGAATCAATATTGTGAAAATGGCCATACTGCCCAAAGTAATCTATAGATTCAAACCTATTGCCATCAAGCTACCATTGACTTTCTTCACAGAACTCAAAAAATCTACTTTAAATGTCACATTAAACCAAAAAGGAACTGGTATAGCCAAGACAATCCCAAGCAAAAAGAATAAAGCTGGAGACATCACACTACCTGTCTTCAAACTATACTACAAGGCTACAGTAAACAAAACAGCATGATACTGGTACCAAAACAGACATATAGACCAATGGAACAGAACAGAGGCCTCAGAAATGATGCTACACGTCTACCATCATCTGATCTTTGACAAACTTGACAAACATAAGTAATGGGGAAAGGATTTCCTATCTAATAAATGGTGCTGGGAAAACTGGCTACCCATTTGCAAACAGAAACTGATTCCCTTCCTTACACCTTATAAAAAATTAACTCAAGATGAATTGAAGACTTAAACATAAAACCTAAAACCATAAAAACCCTAGAAGAAAAAGGCAATATCATTCAGGACATAGGCATGGGCAAAGACTTCATGACTAAAACACCAAAAGCAATGACAACAAAAGCCAAAATTAACAAATGGGATCTAATTAAACTAAAGAGCTTCTGCATAGCAAAATAAGCTATCATCAGAATGCACAGGCAATCTACAGAATGGAAGAAAATTCTTGCAATCTATCCATCTATGGTCTAATATCCAGAATCTACAAGGAACTTACACAAAGTTACCAGAAAAAAACAAACAACCCCATCAAAAAGTGGGTGAGGGATATGAACAGACACTTCTCAAAAGAAGCTATTTATGTGGCCAATAAACATATAAAAAAATGCTAATCATCACTGGTCATTAGAGAAATGCAAATCAAAAGCACAATGAGATACCATCTCAAACCAGTTAGAATGGCAATAATTAAAAAGTCAGTAAAAGACAAATTCTGGAGAGGATGTGTAGAAAAAGGAATGCTTTTACACTGCTGGTGGGAATGTAAATTAATTCACCCATTGTTGAAGACAGTGTGGTGATTCCTCAAGGAAGAAGAACCAAAATAACATTTGACCCAGCAATCCCATTACTGGGTATAACCCAAATGATTATAAATCATTCTATTATAAAGATACATGCACACTTATGTTTATTGCAGCACTATATACAATAGCAAACTCTTGGAACCACTCCAAATACTCATCAATGATAGACTGGATAAAGAAAATGTGGCACATATACACCATGGAATACTATGCAGCCATAAAAAAGAATGCATTCATGTCCTTTGCATGGACATGGACGAAGCTGGAAACCATCATTCTCAGCAAACTAACACAGGATCAGAAAACCAAACATCGCATATTCTCACTCATAAGTGAGAGTTGAACAACGAGAACACATGGGCACAGGGAGGGGAACATCACACACTACGGCCTGTTGGGGGTGAGGGAAAGAGGAGGGAGAGCATTAGGACAAAAATGTAATGCATGCAGGGCTTAAAACCTAGATGTTGGGTTGATAGTTGCAGCAAACCACCATGGCACATGCATACCTATGTAACAAACCTGCATGTACAGCACTTATATCATACAACTTAAAGTTTTTTTTAAAAATTGTCTAAAAAATTGTCTTAAAAAAGGACAGTATTTTATTGAGGATTTTTGCATCGATGTTCATCAGGGAGATTGGTCTAAAATTCTCTTTTTTTGTTGTGTCTCTGCCAGGCTTTGGTATCAGGATGATGTTGGCCTCATAAAATGAGTTAGGGAGGATTCCCTCTTTTTCTATTGATTGGAATAGTTTCAGAAGGAATGGTACCAGCTCCTCCTTGTACCTCTGGTAGAATTCAGCTGTGAATCCATCTGGTCCTGGGCTTTTTTTGGTGGGTAGGCTATTAATTGTTGCCTCAATTTCAGAGGCTGCTATTGGTCTATTCAGGGATTCAACTTCTTCCTGGTTTAGTCTTGGGAGAGTGTACGTGTCCAGGAAATTATCCATTTCTTCTAGATTTTCTAGTTGATTTGCGTAGAGGTGTTTATAGTATTCTCTGATGGTAGTTTGTATTTCTGTGGGGTCGGTGGTGATATCCCCTTTATCATTTTTTATTGCGTCTATTTGATTCCTCTCTCTTTTCTTCTTTATTAGCCTTGCTAGCGGTCGGTCAATTTTGTTGATCTTTTCAAAAAACCAACTCCTGGATTCATTGATTTTTTGGAGGGTTTTTTGTGTCTCTATCTCCTTCAGTTCTGCTCTGATCTTAGTTATTTCTTGCCTTCTGCTAGTTTTTGAATGTGTTTGCTCTTGCCTCTCTAGTTCGTTTAATTGTGATGTTAGAGTGTCAATTTTAGATCTTTCCTGCTTTCTCTTGTGGGCACTTAGTGCTCTAAATTTCCCTCTACACACTGCTTTAAATGTGTCCCAGAGATTCTGG